>NC_056744.1:146517014-146822639 GCF_019279795.1 Protopterus annectens | reverse complement strand
ATACCATGTTTTGCAAGGGCATTGGTTTCTTTTTGCAGTCTGATATCCCTCAAATGCTCATAAATATGTTTTAAGTTTCCTTTATGTCTTTCCAATATAAAAACAAGCACATTTGGAACAGAAAGCACAATAATCCACCTTCTCAGTGTAACAGCTAAACTTTTTTGTAGAGAGACCTTTATACCATTTATGTTCCATTTTGACCCTTCCTTAATATATTGGCAATAATTGCATGCCCCACACTTCTTCATATGGCCCCCATTCCGAATCTGGTAACGCCTTTCAAAGATGTTCTTTAAGGTTTGTCCCTATCTATATACCACAATAGGCTTCTCACTTATGCATTGTCTAATGTCATTACTTGAGGTCAAAATTATCCAAAATCCTAAAAGTTTCTTTACTATCAAGATTATAAGAAGTGATAAAAGCTGAACGAAACTTTCCGTTTGCTTGCACTTGTTCAACAGGTGTTATAACATTCACATTAACATTGTTGTCCGTATTAACAGAACCAACATTCAGATTTAAAACATATGCCTGCTCCCTTCATTGCCAGAGTGCATCATCTCCGAATTCAGTATAGCATGATAAAACCCTCTCTCTCTCTCTCTCATTAACTACTTTCAACATTAAGCTGTTGATTAAGTCCAGAGGATATTCTCTTTTAAGAAATATATCTTTCAACAGTTCACATTCATCCAAGAAAGAGTCAAAACTAGACACCATCCGAGCAGCTCCAACAAACTGCCCCTTAACAACTGCTCTTTTTTGAAACCAAAACACAAGTCACAAAACACCAAATAGATTGTGCTCCCAGTCAACAATAAAGGATGTCTTCTGTAGTTTAAGCAAATGCAGCCAGGAATACACCAAAACAGTTTATTGCACAAAACGATCCAAAGTACAAACAATAATCCAGAGCCTAGGATTAAGCGCTTTCGTCTCCAATCAGAGACTTCATCAGAATTCAAGGATTAACAATACTAGCACCATTTTATACTAACCAGCTGGCATCTAATTAAATAATTAATTAATTGATTTCATTTTCTTAAATAAAACCTTACCAAAAATACTATTAAAAAATCTGTATGACTGCATGATTTGTAGATTAAAATACACACTATACATAGGTATTGAACACATAGTGAATACAAATATAGGAAATATATGATGGGCATGATGGTGAACAAATATAATTATAATAAATATATGTAAGTTATAGTGTATATATGTGTATGTGTATACTACAATATGTAAATATATAAATATGTCTGTATATAAAAACCACTACAATAAAATATTAATGTAAAATATAATATATAATAAAAATGTGTAAATATATGTATTTAAAATTCTAAAAATATATATATATATATATATATATATATATATATATATATATATATATATTTAAAAATGACTATTAATACAAATATACTAATATACTAGGGGAAGTGACAATGTATAGATACATGTTGTACTGTATAAAACTATGTACAAACAATATATGTTAAATATTTAAAAATATTTAAAATATCCAATAATTTGATGACACATTGTATAAAAATTATATGTATATAAAAATATAAATAGATATGTATAGAAAGAAACACACCTAATACAATCAAGGTCAAAATCAGGGAATACAGTATAACAAGGAATGTATATATTCTGAATACATCTAATACAGTGTAATAATATACGTATTTATATGTATAATATATATATAATCTATATATAATCTACCCTAGGGATAAGTCCAACATAGTTCTATTAAATATTGGTGATGGTGGTCATAACTTATGTTTCTTGGGATCAGCTGCAAGCATTTTCAATGCTGGGGTGATGGAAATGTGGTCATTAAGCCCCTTGCCACAACAAGAGTCCAGTCTAAGTTGCCACATCATTTCTTTTAGCTCCAGTTGGGTCTCCCAATCACCACCCCTCTCAAGACATTTTACTTCCTCTATTACCCAGAATTTGAAATCTGCATCCTTACAGATCAAAACATGTCTGTACATAGCATTATTTTCATTGTGTTTGTTGATGTCCCTCACATGTTCATATATTCTGGATCGTAGGTGTCGTTCAGTCTTCCCAACGTAGTAGCTCCAGCAGACCATACAGAAAGCAAGGTATACAACCCCTCTCGTATGGTAACTACTATAAGTTTTGGCAACCAATGTTGTTTTAAGACTGGGTATTTTTATCTCCTTTTGACCTGCTATAAATGCACACCGCGCGCATCTACCACACTTAAATGTCCCACATTTTTTATTAGCCCCATGTATATTGTTGGTCTTTTTCTCTAAGATGTTCTTAATATTCCTATTCCTCCTATAACTGTAACTTGTATCATTTTTAAATGCATCAGTCTTGATGGCCATTTCCCTAAACATTTCCCAGGTCTCATTGATACATTTTCTAAGCTGTCCTACCCCTTGGTAATATGTAAGCGTCAAGTATGGTGTACTAGAGACTTTATTCTTAAGATGGTTATGATTACCCCCCACCATATCATGGACACTACCATCCACTTCTTCATTTACTGCATAAACATGGTTACTTTTAACTAGTAAAGGGGTATATTTATAGTTACTTCTACCTTTTTGAACCTAGTATTTAACACCGTGTATCAAATCTAACGGATATCCTCTCTCCTAAAACATATCCTGTCTCTCCTGAAACATATTGCCAACAAATTCAATCTCTTTTAAGAATTCAGAATCATCTGAAATCATCCTCGCCATCCTAATCATTTGTCCCTTTATAATGTTCTTTTTTAATATATAGGAATGGTCACTATCAAAGTGTAAGTAGGCATTGGAAAAATGCTCCTTTCTGTATATGTTAGATTTGTAACACTTATTTGTGTAATCCTTATCTAACCTCACATCCAAAAAATTTATAAAATCTTTTCCTATATCGTGAGTAAATTGTAGAAATGACGTCGTTTGATTAATATATACAATAAATTCATCTATCTTGTCAAGTGGCCCATTCCATACAACAAAACTATCATCTAAAAATCTATAGTATTTACCAATGTACCTATAATAGTCAAATAAAAACACGAACTTGCTTTCCCAATATAGCATAATAATATTTGCATATATAGGCGCACATCCCAAGCCCATTGTCACTCTTTCTTTCTGGTGAAAATATTCACCTTGAAAGTACACATAATTGTATTTTAAAACCAACTCCATGTTTTCTAGTACCAACCTAAATTCATCACTTGTCACTAGTTTCATTTCAGTTAAAATATCTTAAAACCATATCATACCAGTTTCTTGTGGTATGACGGAGAACAAATCTCTCACATCAGTTGTGATGAAAACACTGTCATCATTGTATGGACACTCACCCATCTTCATCAAAAAAATCCCAGGAATCAACCAACATATGACTATATTTTTTATGGAATTGTTTCAATTTAGAATCCACATATATTGCCAAAGGTTGGGTCTTAGATCCCTGGGACGAGACAATAGGTCTCATAGGTGGGTCATATACAGATTTGTGGACTTTCGGTATTCCGAAAATAGCTGTTATGACTGGTTTTAAGACTCGAAGAAAGTTGTAAAGATCCATATCAATTAAACCCTGCAATAGGTTGTCCTCTAATACTATGTCAATCTGTCTGTAGGATATATTAATTTCATTTTTGGATACTCTACTATATTGTTTCTCATTATCTAAAATATCCATCATCCTGGTCGTGTAGTCCCATTTATCCATAAATACCACACTCCCACCCTTGTCAGGTTTCATGACTCTTATTTTATCATCATTACACAGCTGTTTTAATAATTTATTTTCAATTTCAGTTAGGTTTTTGACTGGTTCTGTGTTATACAAGTTCATCATATGTATCCTCCTAGTTACACATCTCTCAAAATTCATAATTTTGTTTTGTACTGGGGGATTAAATATACTTGCTCTCTTTAGTGTACTTTCCTTACTTCCAGTGTTTCTAGCCTTGAACATGCATGTAAAATTTAATTTTCTCGTAAACAATTTTATGTCTAACAGAATATTTTCAATTTTTGGAATGTTAGTGGGTACAAAGGTAAACCCTTTTATAAATAAGTTAAAATAATAGTCAGTAATCTGTATGTCAGTATAATTAAAAATGTTAAAATTTCTACGGGTACAAATAATATTTTCCTTTTGCTCATCTATTTGAACATCTATACCAGTATCACATATACTAGCTCTAAATGCTAAATTGTCATATGTTATCTGTGTGATCTCGCCACATGTTGGATATTGTTGTTCTCTATCACCTGTGCATAGGTGGGTTGTTGCATTCGGTTCCACAGCCTCTCTGATCTCCTGGGTTCTTCCAGGTCTAAAGGGATCACTTCCCTGACAGTGTTAGTACTATCCCCACAACTACTGAAATGCCGCTCTACTCCATTTTCTTCATATCTGTTATGTGTATGATACGGTAAATCTCTGTCCCAATATTCATGCTCCTGACTTCCCCTTCTATTTTCACCAAAATGATTAAAATGTGTATAATCCCTATCATTATACCTCTCTTTTCTTCTCCAAGTTGTATTTTTAGTTGTACTGCTTCTATGGTTGTAAAATTTGTTATTTTTAGATTCAACATAGTATGCCATACCTTTTTCATACACAGCTAAATCCCTTTCCAACTTTAACATCTTGCTGTTTATATTGGTATTAGCAGTATTATCTACATCATGCAAAACTCTCAAATAAACATTCTTGTGTTCATCTTCTTGAAATAACAAATCAGTACTAATACTTTCATGCAGTACATCAATTTCTTTAAGTATTTCCATATTTTTGGTATTTAGTTTTATCATTTCTTTTAAAACTGCCAGCCCACAATCATTTAAAATGTCACAAATGATTTTAAAAAAATCTTTGTCGTCTTTAGCACAGTTTGGAAATTTATTAAGTCTTAGTCCCTGTGGTATTATTTTTTCTTCCAAACATTTTTCAAAGTACCAATTCTCTATAACCAGCAATTTGTATTTGGTTAACAAAGATTTAAATGTCTTACATAGGTCCTTGTAAGTGGAACCACCACATTTGTCTTTACCCTTCTCCCTATTGTTTATTTTCAACGATCGATTCATCCAAGCATGAAAGTCCAAGTTCTTGAACATATCTGGTATCTCCTGCCCATCAAACACATTGTCAACAACATTTTTGTTAGCTGAAATGTCATTTAGAGCCCTCTGGCCATAATCCTGTACATACGCCCTTTCTCGTCGCTCAGCTTCGGCGTCTGACATCATCCTGCCCGCGCCAGCCCTCCTAGGACTGCTCTGTGCGCATGGAATACTGTTATCTGAGCCGGATGGTCCGGCATCGGTCTGAGAATGGGTTTGAATAACCCTGATGAGTTCAGATAAAAGGCTGCTGCTATCCATCGTAGAGACTCCTCGTAACTAGGTTCGCAACCAAGTAGAACCACGAAACTTGTAACCAAAACACTTGGTCACAAAACACCAAATAGAGTGCGCTCCCAGTCAACAATAAAGGATGTCTTCTGTAGTTTAATCAAATGCAGCCAGGAATACACCAAAACAGTTTATTGCACAAAACGATCCAAAGTACAAACAATAATCCAGAGCCTAGGATTAAGCGCTTTCGTCTCCAATCGGAGACTTCATCAGAATCCAAGGATTAACAATACTAGCACCATTTTATACTAACCAGCTGACATCTAATTAAATAATTTAAGAAAATGAAATCAATTAAGTAAAACCTTAACAAAAATACTATTAAAAAATCTGTAAGACTGCATGATTTGTAGATTAAAATACACACTATACATAGGTATTGAACACATAGTGAATACAAATATAGGAAATATATGATGGGCATGATGGTGAACAAATATAATCATAATAAATATATGCAAGTATATAAGTATATATAAGTGTATGTGTATACTACAATATGTAAATATATAAATATGTCTATGTATATAAAAACCACTACAATAAAATATTAATGTAAAATATAATATATAATAAAAATGTGTAAATATATAAGGTTCATAAGGTTCATAAGTTAGTACTAAGCTAACTGCCCTTACAGGCCATTTTAAGCCTAGCCAATTATCCCTTGTGAGAATCAAACCCTGCACCTCATGTTTGTAAGGGAAACACCTTAACCATTAGGCCACCCTCCCAACCTGTATGTACCCAATATGTATTTAAAATTCTAAAAAAAAAAAAATAAAATGAAAATAATGCTATGTACAGACATGTTTTGGTCTGTAAGGATGCAGATTTCAAATTATGGATAATAGAGGAAGTAAAATGTCTTGAGAGGGGTGGTGATTGGGAGACCCAACTGGAGCTAAAAGAAATGATGTGGCAACTTAGACTGGACTCTTGTTGTGGCAAGGGGCTTAATGACCACATTTTCATCACCCCAGCATTGAAAATGCTTGCAGCTGATCCCAAGAAACATAAGTTATGACCACCATCACCAATATTTAATAGAACTATGTTGGACTTATCCCTAGGGTAGATTATAATATATATATAATCTATGTATACATATAAATACGTATATTATTACACTGTATTAGATGTATTCAGAATATATACATTCCTTGTTATACTGTATTCCCTGATTTTGACCTTGATTGTATTAGGTGTGTTTCTTTCTATACATATCTATTTATATTTTTATATACATATAATTTTTATACAATGTGTCAAATTATTGGATATTTTAAATATTTTTAAATATTTAACATATATTGTTTGTACATAGTTTTATACAGTACAACATGTATCTATACATTATGTCACTTCCCCTAGTATATTAGTATAGTTGTATTAATAGTCATTTTTAAATATATATATATATATCTTTTTTAGAATTTTAAATACATATATTTACACATTTTTATTATATATTATATTTACATTAATATTTTATTGTAGTGGTTTTTATATACATAGACATATTTATATATTTACATATTGTAGTATACACAAACACATATATACTTATATATATTTATTATAATTATATTTGTTCACCATCATGCCCATCATATATTTCCTATATTTGTATTCACTATGTGTTCAATACCTATGTATAGTGTGTATTTTAATCTACAAATCATGCATACAGATTTTTTAATAGTATTTTTGGTAAGGTTTTACTTTAAGAAAATAAAATCAATTAATTAATTATTTAATTAGATGTCAACTGGTTAGTATAAAATGGTGCTAGTATTGTTAATCCTTGGATTCTGATGAAGTCTCCGACTGGAGACGAAAGCGCTTAATCCTAGGCTCTGGATTATTGTTTGTACTTTGGATCATTTTGTGCAATAAACTGTTTTAGTGTATTCCTGGTTGCATTTGATTAAACTGCTCTTTTTTGTTTGAAGGGATGGCTACTGTCAAAGTGTAAAATACTGTTTGAATACGTTTCCTTCCTATAAATATATGACTCAAAATTCCTTAAGACTGTATTTTTTTGTCAGTTTAACATCCAAATAAGAGATTTCATTGGGATCAATATTATGGGTGAACCTTAAAAAGGCTGTTGAATTATTCATTTGAGTTATAAATTCATTAATCATCTCACTTGGTCCATCCCAAAATATAAAAATATCATCCAAGAATTTCACATACATTTTACAATGTTGATAATAAACTGAATTAATAACAAACTTTTTCTCCCATTTTTACATCACCAAATTAGAATACAAACCACCACACGGAGAACCCATAGCAACACCAACTGCTTGGATAAATAATTCACCATTAAAAAATATACAGTTATTTTTCAACACAAGTTCAAATAGTTGTTTGTATACATTCATTTTTGGTTGTGATACTCCTAGTCACATGCCCATTTAATACCAGTATCATGGGGTACTGAGGTGTACAAATCCTTCACATCAATTGTGATGAATACACCTGTCTCACAGTATTCTAAATTATTAACCCTTTCTAAAAAATCCCATGAATCCTTACAAATAATACTTTCTTCATGAACAAAACATTTCAAATTAATATCCAAGTATTTTGCTGTGGGATAAGTGATAGAACCACACCCATTCACTATAGAGCGCATAGGTGGATCAACCATATTATTGTGTAATTTAAATATACAAGGAGTTTTTGGATGATGCACTGTCAGGTAATTGCACTCATCTATAGAAAATTGAGGTCCATTAATTCATTTTTTACTTTGTTATAAATTCCATTTAACTAATTAATAGAGATTTTCCTGTATTCATCACTCAAAAGAAGATTATTCTTCCTTGTGTTATAATCATCTAGGTCCATAATATAGCAATAATCCACGCCTGGGTGTGGGTAATGCTGGATTTACCCACGGTTGGCGTGGTTTGGTCACAAGGGCGAAGCCCGAGTGGCCAAACAAAGCCAACCGTGAGTAAATCCAGCATTACCCACACCCAGGCGTGGGTTACTGCTATTATACAATGACATTATTTAAGAAAAAAAGTAATTACTTTTCTTAAATAATGGCATTGTATAATGCCTCATTGCTGCCCTTCCGCAGCTGTCTGGTATTCTGCGGCGGTTCTGATGTACTGCGCATGCATATGCCTACGCAGTACATCAGAGCTGTGGGCAAAAGCAACGGAGAAAGCAAGATCTCCGTTGCTTTTTACTGTTTCGCTATGCTAAATGGGTTTAACATAGCGAGACAGCTTTAAAAAAGCAGCGGAGAATCTCTGTTGCTTATTTTAAAGATGTCTCGCTATGTTAAACCTATTTAACATAGCAAAACAGTAAAAAGCAACGGAGAAAGCAAGATCTCAGTTGCTTTTTACAAACTGTTTCTCTATGTTAAATGGGTTTAACATAGCGAGACAGCTTTAAAATAAGCAACGGAGATCTCCGTTGCTTTTTTTAAAGCTGTCTCCCTATGTTAAACCCATTTAACATAGCGAGACAGGTTTAAAAAAAAAAGCAACGGACAAAGCAAGATCTCTGTTGCTTTTTACACACTGTCCTGCTATGTTAAAGGAGTTTAACATAGCAAGGCAGCTTTAAAAAAAGCAACGGAGATCTCCGTTGCTTTTTTTAAACCTGTCCCGCTATGTTAAACTCCTTTAACATAGCGAGACAGTGTTTTAAAAAAGACTTATACTAATGGAAAAAGTCTGGGCGACCGGACCTTTTTCCATTAGTATAAGTCGATTTACAACGTGCACGCTGACCAATCAGCGTGCACGTTTTGGAATATTAATGGGGGGGTCATGGTATAATGACAATTCCACCACCTTTATCTGGTTTTATAATCCAAACATCTCTATTAATTCTGTGTTTGTTTAGACCGTCCATCTCACTTTTACTTAAGTTAGGTGAGTGTGCATTTCTGTGCATATTTCTAACATCTATTTCACACATTTTATCAAACATCGCTAATGCAGGGTGCAGGGGTGGGTTGAACGTTCTTGAAATGTGCAAAGGGTTACTTACATATTCAACAGATTTAAATAGGATATTTAAATTCAACTTCCTAACAAAATGTCCGATATCAATTCATTCATTTATACTATAATATACAGAGATGTGCGGATTATAAAACCAGATAAAGGTGGTGGAATTGTCATTATGGACCTAGATGATTATAACACAAGGATGAATAATATTCTTTTTAGTGATGCATACAGGAAAATCTCTATTAATGAGTTAAATGGCATTTATAACAAAGTAAAAAATTAATTAATGGACCTCTTTATTGAAGGCTCAATTTCTATAGATGAGTACAATTACCTGACAGTGCATCATCCAAAAACTCCTTGTATATTTGGATTACCAAAACTACACAAGAATATGGTTGATCCACCTATGTGCCCTATAGAATGGGCGTGGTTCTATCACTTATCCCATAGCAAAATACTTGAATATTAATTTGAAATGTTTTGTTAGTGAAGAAACTTATTTGTAAGGATTCATGGGATTTTTTTAGAAAAGGTTAATAATTCAGAATACAGTGAGACGTGTATTCATCACCATTGATGTGAAGGATTTGTATACCTCAATATCCCATGATACTGGTATTGAATGGGCATGTGACTATTTATTGGAAAAAGGAGTATCACAACCAAAAATTAATGTATACGAATAACTATTTGAACTTGTGTTGAAAAATAACTGTATATTTTTTAATGGTGAATTCTTTATCCAAGCAGTTGGTGTTGCTATGGGTTCTCCATGTGGTGGTTTGTATTCTAATTTGGTGATGCTACAATGGGGGAAAAAGTTGGTTATTAATTCAGTTTATTATCAACATTGTAAAATGTATGCAAGATTTCTGGATGATATTTTTACATTTTGGGATGGACCAAGTGAGATGATTAATGAATTTATAACTCACATGAATAATTCAACAACCTTTTTAAGCTTCACCCATAATATTGATCGCAATGAAATCTCTTATTTGGATGTTAAACTGACAAAAAATACACAGACTTAAGGAATTTTGAGTCGTATATTTATTGTTAGGAAACGTATTCAGTTTTTTTACATTTTGACAGTAGCCATCCCTTCAAACAAAAAAGAGCAGTTGTTAAGGGGCAGTTTGTTAGAGCTGCTCGGATGGTGTCTAGTTTTTACTCTTTCTTGGATGAATGTGAACTGTTGAAAGATATGTTTATTAAAAGAGAATATCCACTGGACTTAATCAACAACTTAATGCTGGAAGTAGTTAATAAGAGAGAGAGAGAGAGGGTTTTTATCATGCTATACCGAATTCGGAGATGGTGCACTCTGGCAATGAAGGGAACAGGCATATGGTTTTAAATTTGAATGTTGGTTCTGTTAATATGGACAGCAGGGTTAATGTGAATGTTATGACACTTGTTGAACAAGTGCAAGCAAACGGAAAGTTTCATTCAGCTTTTATCACTTCTTATAATCTTGATAGTAAAGAAACTTTTAAGATTTTGGATAAAAATTGGATAATTTTGACCTCAAGTAATGACACTAGACAATGCATAAGTGAGAAGCCTATTGTGGTATATAGAAAGGACAAACCTTCAAGAACATCTTTCAAAGGAGTTACCAGATTTGGAATGGGGGCCATATGAAGAAGTGTGGGGCATGCAATTATTGCCAATATATTAAGGAAGGGTCAAAATTTTACATAAATGGTATAAAGGTCTCTTTACAAAAAACGTGCAGCTGTTACACTGAGAACGTGGTTTATTGTGCTTTCTGTTCCAAATGTGCTAGTTTTTATATTGGAAAGACAGAAAGGAAACTTAAAACGTATGTATGAGCATTTGAGGGATATCAGACTGCAAAAAGAAATCAATGTCCTTGCAAAACATGGTATGGAATGGCCCAGACAGGACTTTAAAGTCACTGTTATTGAAGTTATTGAACTAGACCCAAGAGGTGGACCTTGGACTATATAGAGGCCTTATGGCAGTTAAGAACGAATGCAACTCAATGGCCAGGCTTAAATGAATCTGTTGCAATTACTTTCTTTTTAAGATTAAAAGCTTTAGACAGATGATGCTTTTAAAGAAATGTTCTTGTAATTCTTAATAGTTGAAACATATACATTATTTTTATGTCTTATATGTATACATTGGTGAATTTTATACTGTATCTATTATGTATTTATACATGTATTTATTCATTTATACTATAATATACTGGGGTTATTTGAGGTGTACAACATATAGGAAATGTAGAGCTTTTATTCGATTTTTTAGTTATGTATTTATATGTATTATAGTGGGTAATATTTAGGATGATGAACGTTTTATGTGTGGTTATTTGACATTATTAGATGTTAGATGTAAATTGTAGGAACAGTCATTGCAAATGAATTATTCATGAACCTGGATGTTGATTGGTTCAGTAATTAACTTTGTATTATAAATTTACTAGCAGTTGGGGCATGTTCTGTCTTGATAAAGTCTCCAAATCATTGGAGATGAAAGCGCTTGATTTACTGGATGTATCTGATTTATTTTTATTTGTTAAAATAAAGTTCTCTTTTTTTAAGCACTTCTTAGTTGCTTATTTGGAATTTTTTACCTTTCATCTCGTTGCAACCGAGGCCGTTTTTTTTTGGATCGTGTTTTGTTTTTTGGCCTTTAAAAGTTTCACATCAATATATGTCGCAGTGAGTATAGAATTGTGTAATGCACCTGACTGCATATTGTTTACAGAGGCATATGACGTCCACAGTCATCGCCATATGCGGGCCCCCCACATGAATCTAAACATGTGCATATAACTGTCTTTCAGACAGCAAACAAACCTAGGGGAGACAATTTATCCCCACAAAAAACAAGTTTAGAATAAATTGTCTGAAACAGCATGGACTGAGACTCCTTGGACTGGCAAGAAATACAGTATGGACAGACCTCACCACCATAAATGCTGTGGGAGGTCACAATAGATCCTGTGAGGCCTATTGCTGACACTGCTCTGTCATAATGCTCTGTTTAGGCAACACAGAATGCCGGTATGAGCAATCAAGGGATGCCACTGGTGGTGGCCCACCATTAAAAGCCCTGATGAGATCACAGTTTCTTGCATCCCTGCATACGGTGACTGGGAAGCGCAGCATACCTGGAAGTGGGATAGAAGCAGGTGTTCCAGGTTACACGTGTTACTTTGTATAATACTGATGCACACAGAGTAAATCAGTATATACTGCTGTTACATGCATATTCAAGCTCTGTCATTTTTGCACTGCAGTAGTAGAACTGCATCATGCACATAGGTCCACACAGAATCATATCATAACAATAAATGTAAATGCAATGACATGTAGCCATAAAATGGCAATACAGATATAGTGCAAGCAAAATGTTTAATGTTGCCTGCATTCATTTTCACAGGTCCATCTACTTCTGCACAACAGCAGGGAATGGCAAGGGAGTGTCTCCATACACTGTTACTGTGACCACTACCTGTTATTGCCTCACCCTCATGTCATGCCAGTGCCATTTACTGTCCTATTGATATTTCCCTAACATTATAAACTACAGGTACATCCTCTGGGGGCACAAGCTATGCAGGCGCACCTCCAGACTTACCAAGTATGTTGCCACAACATGTTTATAGGTTGCAGGAATGTGTAGAAGACTTATGTTGCATGAAATTAAATTTTGCTGTTTTTCTATACAGTAACATCTGGCCGAGAGGTGCACCATATGTCACATGATTATCAGCAGACCTTGTTACTGTGTTGTAAACGTCATCAAGTGACTATTCCATTGCTTGCATACATGACAGTGTTGGCTTTGTCTTTACTTTACCACTACAGGATCCGCATTACACACAAGAACCCACCACGGTGTCTCTGGTATGCTACTACCCATCTTTCATACATGTCCATTGCTGTTATTCTGGTTGTTGTCCTCCATTAATAACTGTCTTTTTCTACCCATTCACAGGACAGTCTACATCAGCAGTTCATGCACAGACTGATGTGTATGTAATACCTACTGTATGTTTTAACTCTGATGAAATGGTCCATACTGGCAAGGATGTAGAAAAGAATGCTAGGTTTATGACTATTTCCTTACAACAGTTGCATTTCATCCCTCTTCTCCAGCACCATCTTCCCAAGAGGACTTGTCAGGTGTGTTATATACTTATATTCCACACACGTCATGTTATGACAATTGCCAACTCCTTATTATATAGATTCTGTGGCTCATACACAAACAAGACCTCATGGTAAGTCATTATTACTATTATCTGTAACACTGCAGTGAAATGTGTGCGTTACATGTCATTGATGATATACAGTATGTGATGTAAGCATGTGCTCCTGACCTGTGTCATCGCTCTTTTTTAGCGTATCAACTGCCTTTATCTTCCATTAGCCCACCCACTGATCCCGATGTGGGATCTGATGTGTCTCAGTATGGTAGCATGGCCCTTGACATAGTGATAGTCATGGGGAAGCAACTGTAGCCTCAGATGTGAAGGAAAACTTTATCCTGCCATTCTGACAAAGAGGAGCCATCAGATGGTGACAAGATGAGACCTGCGGACAACAGCCCCATGTTGATTCTGCTACAGATGCTAACAGTTCCCACAACACAACTGATACTGCCTTTTGCAGTAGAAGCAGGGGTTCCCAGCAATGCCATGATCTGACATCCATGCACTTGCCCATGATACAGATCGTGCTGCACACCAACTGGGCATGCTGCATGAAGGACAGGAGTGCAGACACAATGAAGTCATGGGGTCACTGACTGCACAGAATGAAATTACGTTATCTGTGGCACGATCTGTAGAAGCCCTGGCTATGACAGTACTAAAGCAGTGGCATAGTACAAGCTCTGCTTGCCCTGACTGTGCTTAGCCAATTGCCACATGGGACAGGTGGACCCCCTCTCTCAGCAGACCAACCCTGGCCATCAATGTCTACGCTGCAACATGCACACACTTCTGCTTCTGGGTCACCTGACAAGTCAACTCACACTCATGTTCCTTCCAACAGCTCATCTCAACATGTTGGCATCACCTATCAGTCCCCTCTATGGAGTAGCCTGGGCCAAGTGTTTCCAAACATGGTAGGGACAGATCAGATTTCAGTGTGAGCACATTAGAGTAACTGACAATTGATTACTCTGTCCAATAGTGTCAGTCTCTCTCCATGGCGATGATGATTGCTGTTCAGACCACTGACAATGTCATCTGTGTTAGCTGATAAATCTGATGCCACAGGACTCTAACATTTTTACTAACCATGGGTGACCATTTATTACATTACTTTATCCTTACTTAACACTGATTTATGTTGCTTGTGATATTGATAACAGTTCTGCATAATGTCTTCAATTGTTTTCTTGTTTACATCTTTTTATAGTGCACAGATAGGAATGCGTTTCACAGAAGCATATCCCTCCTTGTCTACCACACACACAACAACATGAATCTGTATGCAAACCTGGTTCAGTTGCGGCCTGAGTTGTTGACCAGTGTTGGGATAGATTTGTATAGGTTCATACTGTTATATGTTATAAGTATATAGCAAATTATAAGAGTCAATGGAACCACATCAACAGGAGTGTACAAAAGACTTTATTAAAATAACAAAAGCCGGATAAACTATGCAAGTTCAAATTTTCACCCAAAGGTCTTCCTCCAGTGTCAATATTAAAACACTAAAATGTGACTTTTTAAATACAGGATTAAAATCAGTTAAACAATTAGGACAATTAAAACAAACAAACAATCTCAAAACACAATTATGCTCGTCCTTCCCTTCAATATACGTTTTAAAGAGACAGAAGCATTCAGCCCTGGTGTAATTTGGGCTATTAAATATAATATCCATCTTAGTTCTGCCAATTCGGTTTTTAATAAAATGTCCTCACATCTCATGTTCTCGATACATATTTCTAGAATAAGAAATTTAAAATTATGATTTTCACCTTTATCCATCTCCTGCTTAAAAAGTGCATTTGTAATTTTCTTTGTATTTATATCAAATGTGTGACTATATAAGTTCATACTATTACAGTTCCATACACTCTGAATTCAACTTTTTTCTTATAAATTGGATGGAAAAAAATCTTCATTGTATCAGTATACATTCAAAATTTGGGTCTATATTAGAACACTAAACGCTCAAAATGTCGAGTGTTCTAATATCGACCCATTTTCAGCGAACGCTGAAAATATCGAAGAAACAGAAAACTGAATTTTTTCCTAGGGGAAGAATTTGGTTGTCCGTTTCTGTTGCTTCAGTATTTTCAGTGCTGTGGTGGAAAGTGACGGGTCGGATTCAGATAAGTGTGCGATTGTGTGGACGTGAGGGTTAGGGCAGGTTAGGTGGGTTAGGGCACGGGTCAGGTAAGTGTGCGATTGTGTGGTTGTGAGGGTTAGGGCGGGGTAGGTGAGTTAGGGCACGGGTGAGGTGACTGTGCGATAGTGACGAACCTTAGGGTTTGGGTTAAGGTAAGTGAATAGTTAGTGGTGTATGTATAGTTTAGTGTAGGGTTAGGTGTAAGAGTTTAGCTGTATGTGTGTGGATTGCTGTTTGTTTGGTGTGCTTGTGTTGTGTGTATGTGTTTTGGAACAGCAATTTTTTTCCCTAGGAAAAAATTTGCTAAACTGAATGTTCGATGTTTTGAATTTTCGATTCATAGGGTTCGATATTAGAACACTTGACATTTTGAATGTTCAGTGTTCTAATATAGACCCCAACATTTACAATTACCACACTTAAAAGTACCCCTTTTATTTTGTTTACTATTATACCATGTTTTAGGTTGTTCTTTATAACATAGAATATTTTTAAGGTAACTATATCTCTTACATGAAAAAGTTAGTCAGTCGATAATGTAAGTCCTAAGTTCTGAGATATCCTGTAATATATGTCAATGTTTAGATATTATCTGCTTAACTGGCAAAGTATTTTTATTAAAATGCATTGCATATCATTCTGCATTATGTTACTCTTTCCCTATTTGTGTGACTGCGGCAGTGAAAAGTAAGGTCTCGCTATGTTATTTCTATTCACTTTGACCTCTTCACACCAAGTTTCTACTTCGTCAGGACTATAACCCCTATGTATAAAATCTTTTACTACAGAATTTGTCTGTTCTAACATATTAGGTTCTATAATATTCAATTTCGCCACCCTAAGAAATTGGTTCCTAATCACATTCTTAAATGTAAAATAAGGGTGCATACTACTCCTATGTAGTACTGTAGGGTAGGTTGTTTTTCTTCACTGGCTTCTTATACAAAGATGCATCTAATAGACCATCCTGATTTTTAATGATAGTAATATCTAAAAAGTTTATTTTCTCTTCAGATACAGATATTTTGAATTTCAAAAATTCACAGGTATTTGATATATAATCAAAGAATAGAACAAAAGTAGCCTTATCATCTCTCCAGTTAAAAATAAATCCTCCACAAACCAACAATAGAATAAATTATTTTCTTTAAATGGAATATCTAGTGATATTATGTGCTCATATTCCCATATGTACATCACTATACTCGGGAATGTGTTAGCAACTGGAGTACCCATTGGGGCATCTTGTCTCTGTCTGTATAGCTGTTGCTGAAATAAAAAAAACACTAAAGTACTAAATGTAATAATCCGCATAGTATAACTATATGATATTGTTCATACTCAGTAAATTAAAAAAAAAAATAAAAAAAAAACGCTTTACTGACTGTATACCAAATTCAATAGGAATTATGTTAAACAAGGAGTCTACATCCAGAGTAACAAAGCTGCCATCTTTCAGATCCTTATTAATAGACCATCCATATAAACAATGCAAAAATTAATTTGTGTCATGCAAAATAGTGTTTGTTCAAAATTCACACTCAACTGAGATTCTAGAAATTTTAACAGAGGTTCTATCACCCAACCACGACCAGAAACAATTGATCTCATTGGTAGGGCAGTGATCGATTGATGTATTTTTGGTACAAAGTAAATTATTGGAATTTTCGGGTATTTAACAAAATTATACAAATCATTTGAAATTCTATTACCATCATGCAGCATTTGTAGAGTGTGTGCTACGCGCTTAACAACCACACTTCTCACTAATAGTGATTGGTTCATAATCAGGTGGGGAAAATATAACATTTGAATAAAATGTATCCATTTATTACAATCCAGCCACCTTTCAGCTGGTTTTATTACTATATTTTGGTTGTCAACTAAGTTTTTCATTGTAGCATGTTCATTCTCAGTAAAGTTATGAAATTTACTCATATTTCCTGTCTCAAAGATTATAGATATCTTTCTCAACTGCTCATTCAAATACTTTCACAATGTCATGATCAAGGGGTGTGAAAGTACTAGCATGTCTATGGTTAGTCACTGGTGTTTCACTGTCTCTGTTAAACATTATTTTCAAATTCAAATTTCTAACATAATATTTAAATTCTGATATGGTTGTCGCAATGTCAGCATGACAGGCCGGTACAAAGGACAACCCCCTTACTAAGCACTGCAAGTTCAGTCTCAGTTAAGGTAGATTTGAAAATATTATAAATTAGTGTATTCAAACACTTGTCTGGCTACATGTGAATGGATGAGTTCCTTTTCGTTTTTGCCTTGTACTGCTCACACTCCTCTAATGTTCCTTTGGCATTGGGAGAGGTTGTTGTAATAAAAAAAGAAGAATCTCGTATCAAATACAAAGCACCAATAGTATTAGCATCAACCACTGTGTTCTGTTCTTCCAGTTGTAAATTTTTTGTGCAAGATTGTGGGCCGACAATGTTTGGAGTCTTAATAACATTCATGTCTGTGATTGTAGATGTAGTAGCTAGTGTACATAGTGTACATTGAGAGTTCAAATGAGTGTAAGTGAATGTAGGTGCTGCGCAAGTTGTTGCTTCAAGGAAATGTAACTCAGGCACATCATAATTGGTTGAGGTCATTGAAGAAATCAGTTCAACCAGATAAATGTTCATAGTAGTATCATAAGAAGCACTATTTACTTTCATCAAAGATTCATTCACATTAGATGTTACTGTAGATGTTAAATTATTAGAGTGAACAGTTTGCGTGGCATTTGTATTAGTTATAATTAGCATTATTATCCCAAATGAAGGTGTGACCATTCTTAAAATAGTTTTAGCCCCAGAGGAATTTCCTTTTCTTGGTTTCTATTAAGCGTTTCTCAAAGGAACTAATTTGGTTAACAGCTTCACAGAATAAAGTAGATTGTATATTCTGCTTGATTATGTTAGCAAGTTCAATATACAAATGTCTATTTCCGCTCTTATCTCCATCTCAATTTGTTCAAAAAAAAACTGTTCATTAGCTCCATATATCTGAACGAGCAACTAAGTTTGAGTAACTGCCATCTTTTCAAGAGGTCCAGATACTTGCCCCAGGATAAAAAAGTGCCCAATCCCGGGAAGCGCACTGGTGCCAGGAATGGAAAAAAAAAAAGTGTAGAATCCTCAAGATATGGAAACATTCCTACAATGGGGCCAGGGCAGGCCCAGGGGGAGGAAGGAGAAAATAAGTTATGTACTCACCATAACATTCCATGTTTGTTGTCCAGTATCTCGCCTTCAGTCTTGCTGTTTGGGGTTCAGAGCCAAAACTTGGCTCAGACTCAGCCTATACTAAAGCTAAAGAGCTTCTACTGGCTCGAGGCCAAGTCCTATCCCATGGTGCTTAGCGGCTACTCCCCAGATCTCATTTGAGGAAGAAGGTTCCTATGATATGTACAATATCCAAAGAGATTGTATCTGAAAACACATCGTCATAAAGATCGGCAAGAAGGGGATCAGACCTTATCTGCCAATTTCTGAGAAATTTCCTCTAGATCCTCCAGGAGGGGGATGACTGGGAGGGATGCAAGACTGAAGGTGAGATACTGGACAACAAACATGGAATGTTATGGTGAGTGCATAACTTCTTTATGTTAAGTTGTCCCATCTCACCTTCATTCTTGCTGTTTGGGACAGAGTCCCCAGCACCTTTTTCTTGGGTGGCTCAAGAGAATAAACTCCTCATGACAGTGGAACCAAAGGATGCCCTGTTCCGGGAGGCCACATCTACTTTGTAATGAGTAATAAAGGTATGAGGGTTAACCTATGTAGCAGCAGCACAAATTGAATCCAATGGAAGTCTAGATTGAAAGGCAATGGAGGTAGATACCGCTATAGTTGAATGCCCTTTGATTTTCCTTCATGGTTCTTTATTGTGGGAATCATAGACATATGTGATGGCCTCAGTAATCCATTTGGACAAGGTAACTTTTGAGATAGTCTCCTATTCAGAAAATAAAAAATGTTTGGCAAACAATTGGTCTAACTTTCTAAATTCTTTGGTCCTATGCAAGCAAAAATGCAACTGTCTATGCACATCCAGTTGGTGGAGATCCTACTCTGCCTTGTTGCCATAGTTAGGAAAAAACACTGGTAATTCTATATTTTTAAAATAATAAAAATACCCCAAACAGCTAAAGGGCACTCGATTCAACAGTAAAACGATAAGATAAACAAAATAGTGTCCACCACAGCTGCTGCATAAAAAAATTATTACAATTCAACAGGATAAGCGCTTTCACACCAGATAGTGCTTCTTCAGATCCATAAAAACAACTAAAAACTAAACACTTTATATAACAATGTAAGACGATTAAACAATTAAAATCATTGATGCAACCTGCGCTTTTTCAATAAAGGTTTTAAGGGGACTACAGCATTTAAACCAGGTAGCTTATGCGCCTGGAAATTAGTGATCCATTTAGTCTCTGCCAATTCTAATCTATTATTATAATCTCCTCTTCTTAAACTCATAGGTACTATCTCCAGTACCATGAAATCAAATGAATGATCTGGTTTAAGGGAGATGTCGGAGCCGGGATATCAGTAGTGATCAATGGCTCCGGCAGTTTCAGCACAACGACTTCCATACTGACTCCAAACTCACTCGAGTTGGAGGAGGAATCAGCATAGTAGGGGTACCGTTGTCGGCTCCAAGATCCGATGGGCTGAGCTCGATAGAATTTCTGCTAGGGCCCAGGTCCGAAGCAACCTCTTCACTACCAGCTTCACGTCATCATCCGATAGCCTAGAGGATCTGGAGAAATGACTGAAGACTTGTTGGCTACCTGCCACCAACTGTAGTAAAGAAGACACTGGCACCAAGCGAAAAGGCTTCAAGGACAGTGACTGGCTCCTTTCACTGCTCCACAATGGTTCCGATGAGACAAATGGTTCTCCCCCGGTTCCATGTTTCTTGAGCCTGACAACTTTCGGAGCCGAAGAAGTATCAAATTTGGTGCTGCTTGTCAGCTCAGACACCGAAGCCGATGAAGCAGACTTTTTGGTCGTGTTCAATTTTTCGGTCCGATTTCCTTCGTCCACTTTTAAGAAGCCCCTCAATATAAGCTTATTTCTCCTCTCCTGCAAGACCCTGGCACTAAAACTATGGCAAATGGAGCAGGAGTCTTAAAGACGGAGTGGAGCCAGACAGTACACACAACTAGTGTGTCCATCAGTAATGGACAATTTTTGAGTGCAGGAATCACACTTTTTGAATCCTAACTTGTGTTCCTTAGCTGGTTCCTAGACATGCTAGCTATAAGGAAAAAACTCTCAATAAATGTTATAACTTTTATAGAAAGAGAAAGATTGCAAAAAACAGGTATCCAAACTAAAATATATATATTTTTTTTAATATAAGAAGAGAAGGAAAGGGAGGAGGAGAGGTCTCCAAGTTAAACGACTATCTCCTCCACCTGAGATGCCTCTAACTTAAACGGTGTACTTCTAAAAAGGGGAATGAAGGAAGAAAGGGGGCAAGAATCCTCTAATTTAAATGGATTTTTGTGGAGACAAGACTGCTGCAGATGTAAAAATACAAGGTTTAGAGAGCCTAAAATAGCAAAAGGCTATTACGATAGAACTAGTAAGTAAAACAGATACTATTAGAAAATATATAAAATATTAAATTTTACAAGCCTGAGCCAGTGAAGACAATCCCGGAGCTTCAAGCGGCAAACGAGATCTGGGGAATAGCCGCTAAGCACCATGGGATAGGACTCAGCCTCGAGCCAGTAGAAGCTTCTCGAGCTTTAGTATAAGCAGAGTCAGAGCAGAGTTTTGGCTCCGAACCCCAAACAGCAAGAATGAAAGCAAGATGGGACAACATAACATCAGTAGTTCACAAAAATCACAAAAATTGATAGGCCAGGAAAGAGCCATAAAGACGACAGTCCTATTGAGGAGGAGAAGAAAGAAATGATCTATTATTATGCAAGAAGCTCAGAATTTCCAGACAAAATATACACAACAAAGAAAGAGAAATTAGAGGAAAGAAAAATACTTGCACAAGAAAAACTGTCAGAAGCTTCAAATAAAAAATTGTGTTCTTTAATATAGCAGATTTATGAAAAACATTATACAGACCAAGAAACCTTAGGCTGTTTGGAAAAAGAAGTGGCTGAGGAAGTGCAAAAAATAAAGAACAAAATCTAGAGATTTTTGAAAGGTATAAAAATGGAATATGGACATGGGAAAGAAGTATATCTGATATGCTGTAATATTTATACAAAGAAAAGCCAAATTAATCAATACAAAAAAGCAGCAAAGATATTCGAAGAGAAATACAGACAAAGGCATCCAGATATAGAAAATTTCACGATACAAAAAATAAGATCACAAAGAGGGAAGGCAGAACAGAAGATTTAAGTGAAGTTATGGAATACCTGCGAAGTGAAGGATTTAGTGTAGAAAGTATCAACACAGGTTACATCACAGCACGATGGAACGAGTCCCCCAAGTAAGGAGAAACAAGAGGAGCAGGAGACCGCTGAAGAAGAAATATGGACATGGGAAAGAGAAAGATATTTAATACAATGCAATATCTATGCACAGGGGAAAGCAAAACTACAAAAAAAATAAGAAAAAGAGGAAAAGCAGAAAAGAGGATTAGTAATGGAGACGTTAAAGAAATAGAAACTGAAGTTATACATTACCTGTGAAGTGAAGAATTTAGTGCAGAAAATCTAATTTTGGTAACATCACAGCAGGATAGAGCAATGAATTCCTAAATTAAGGAGAAACCTGTGGAGCAGGAAGCATCTGATTAGTTGCCATGTGAAGGTACGTTAGAGCCTTCCATAGGAAACCAGTACAAAAGTTCAGTTGGAGTTGCACAGCAAGAAAAGGAACAGGAAACTGTAGCAACTCTGACACAGTCAATGTTGTAGAACACGGGATGAAATGAAAGAACAACAGATGACACTGGATGAAACTGAAGAGAATGTAGCAAAGGAAGATGCTCTGGAACTTTCAGTAGAAAGCCCACAGGAAATGGAGAACAAAGAATGTGCCCTCAGTTTAGGAGAAAATGATCTAAGAAGAGTTGCTTGATTTAAGACAGATGGACAGATGTTAATAACAATGAAAGACTACAGCAAGTCAATAAAACCCAAAAAGTTAGAAGTCTGATAAAACAAATGAACATAGTAATTAGATACAACAAAAATAAACAGAATTTAGCTGCACAGTAATATATTAACAACAAATATAGTCTTACCACAAAAATACAGGGCAGTAAGGGAAAGAAAGGAGAGAAATCAAATGCCATAATGGAAGTATCAAATAGAGAAAACTATAAAGCAATTAAGACAAGAGGTGTCACTGTTACAAGGGTATAGAACAGGGAATACATCAACAAAAATACTCAGAAAGATAGATGTGATAAAACCAATGTGCCGTATCAGAACAGATCAGGATCTATCGTGTACTATCGGAAATAAACTAAAAATCTCAGCACAGGCAGAAACCCTTAGAAGATATGCATATAAATATAAAGGAAAAGTACAAAATAAACCATTTACTGAGGACTCAAAAAAAGGTTTACAGAGAACTGGGAAACAAGGCAAAAGGAAATTAAACACCACAAAAAAAAAAAAAAGGAAATATACATTTCGGAGAAATATCTGTGAAGCTCCTGTGAGCATGACAGAGATATTAAATAGATAAAAAGGAATACAAGAAAGAATAAGAAGTTCAAATGTACAGGATATGAAATGGGATGAAGTAATGGCCAGAGAGATTGACACAATGTTAAGAAAAGCTCCTAATTGGAAAACACCAGGCCAAAATACAGTACCTAACTACTGGCTAAAAGTACTAACATTTTTACATGAAGATTTAGCCACGAGTAAGAACTATTTGTATATGCACCCAAACACCACCAACCTGGTTAACAACAGGAGAAACAATACTCCTACTTAACAGTGAACTTGCAAACCTATCTTAAAAACTACAGACCAATAACTTGCCTTCCGACAACCTATAAACTCCATACTAGAACTGATACTGATAGAGTTTATAATCATTTAGAAGAAAACTTAATCATGGAAACAGAACAAAATGGTAATGAAAAACTCATATGGATCAAAGGATCATTTGCTGTTAAATAAAGTTATAATGGAGAACTATAAAAAAGGGGAAGAATCTTTTATGGCATTGCTAGACTACGAAAAGCATTTGACAATATCCCACATTCACGGATAAAAGCGCATTAAAAATTATATAAGATACACTTACTCTGATTGATTACATTACAGCAACCATGAAACAGTGGCAAACCACTTTGCAGTTAAGCCATGATATAGGACAAATTATTATTCCAGAGATAAAAATCCAAAGGGGGATATTCGAGGGTGACTCTCTGTCACCACTGCTCTTTTGTCTTGCACTTACCCTATTAAGCTGTCTACTTAACAGATTAGGTCATAGCTACAGTTTGGCTCCCAGAAAACAACAAAGTGTAAAGACTTATCTTCTTTTTTGTGGACAATTTAAAACTGTATAGTTAGATGAGGAAGTGAAAGCACAACTGCAAGTGAACAAAACTTTTTCAGATGATATAAGAATATCATTTGGTCTTGATAAATGTGCAAAAGCAACCTTTAAAGCAGGAAAGTTGCAGCACCAAGAAAACATCAATTTGGGGCAGGGAATGTGATGTAAAAGAACTTGAGCAAGAGGGAGTGTATAAATATTTGGTAATTGATGAAGGAGCAACAATAAACATGAAGAAATGTGAATAAAACTTACTAAGGAATAATTTAGAGGACTTAAATTAATACTGAAAATAGCACTGACATCTAGGAACAAAGAACAAGCTATAAACCAATGTTTGTCCTAACGTACAGTTTTGCAGTGACCGACTGGCCCCAAAAGATGTTGGATAGGTTGGGCAAGAAAACAAGGATACTTCATGTTCATCAAATGATTTATAAAAATCACTGTATACCAAACACTATATAATCCCCATTCTGAAGTGGGTATGGGCCTCCATGAACATTATAATATTGAAGAAGTAGCTGAAAAACACTGGAAACATGAGCAACAAAGCATTACAGAAAATGATGAAGTTTATATCACATTGGATCACCCATTATTAACAATTAAAAAAAATAGATGCACGAAAACCACATATAGTAGTCCATGAAAAGAAGATAAAAGTAGCATTGATCATTGAAATTGCTACACCCAGTGACTACAGTGTCTCACATACAGAGAGACAGTCATAAAATACCAGGATTTGCAGGCAGAAACAAGGGCAATGTGGAAGAAGGATACCCAGACAGTTCCAATAGTAATAGGAGCAATGGGTCATATAAAAAAATAATTTACAATCGTACTTAGATATGTTACCAACACATGTAACTCTGTACAAATTGCAGGAGGAGCCATTATTGGGCACACTTCAGGTGCAGCAAAGAGCACATCTGGCTAACATCAAAGACTGAAACAATACTAATTCATGAACTTTAATCATACTTTGACTTAGGAATGAGGTTCATTCCTGTCATGGTATTAGAAATCCAAAAGACTTGCAGAATTTAAAAAAAGAGAGAGGCTTTATTAACAATGAGATAGGTAATCTCCAAACTCTAGACCTAACCCATTTCAAATTTGTTAAAGGTAGATCATGCCCTTTAATCATGGTTGACTTCTTCATGAAAGTCATCAAGGCCCTGGATAAGGGAAAGACAGTGCATAGTGCCTATCTTGAACTAGTCAAGGCATATGACACAATCCCCCACTCAGGTATTAGAAAGACACTCTCCCAATTGGGAATTAACCCCTACATTACCAGATGGGTAGCCAACTGGCTCACAGACAGGACACAGACTGTCAAAGTGGGTAACATCCTCTCTAGTAAAAGACTAGTCACCAGTGGCATACCACAGGGTTCTGTGCTGGACCCCTTACTGTTTGGAATTTATTTCTCAGAAGTCCAGGCAAACGTGGACGGCCTGTGGCTGACTAAGTTCACTAACAATTGCAAATTGGGAGCAATCATTGAGTTCCCCCAGCAATGTTAATATACTGCAGACAGGGTTAACACAGACGGATGATTGGTGCCAAAGCCACAGATTAAAACTGAATGCAAACAAATGCATTATTATTCCCTTTGGGAAAGCGGACATCCCTGATAATTACATTATAGATACCCCCCGCCCCCTGTGTAGACCCAGTGGTGCGTGATCTGGGTACTCAGGTTGATAGCAACCTGAACTTTGACCAGCCCATATTCACAGTAGTAAGGAATTCCTTCTATGTGGCACATCTTACTCTTAAGGCATCACATCTATATCTAAGGAAATTACAATTCCATTATACTCAGCCCTCATCAGGGCAATAAACAAGTACAATGCTCCCTTTTGCAAGTATCTCACCAGACACCTGCAACAACTGGAGAGACCACAGAGGTTTCTCACCCATAAACTACAGGGTACACAAAACAAGTCTTACATGGAAAGACTGAAAGCCCTGTCACTGTATTCTGTCTCCTACACATTGCTAAGGGGTGACCTGTGCTTGAGTTTCAGGGCAGTCTCTGACCTCGCCCTAATGGAAGTGCTACACATTCGTAAATCAAATTGCACAAGGGTCATTCGTTCCAGGGATCTTAACCTAGCCTCTGACATGAACAAGTCATGCTGGACAGACAGATAAAATGCCACTTTTCTGGAACAAGTCTCCAATTTACATTAAACAGAGCACCACCATGACCCTCTTCAAACGCAATGTAGATCAATGGATGGGTGACAGCATGTTCACTCCTGGGGTGATGCCTATGTCCTTCCTGCACAGAGGAAGTTGGTATTAACTACTATACACCCTTACCTCTTCGAACTTCATTCACCTAACCACAGACAACCACCAACCCGGGATAAATATGGCTAGGCTTGTAAGCGCTCTAGGGCTATTAGCCTAGTAACTTTCTATGAACTTAAACACCTTCTGCCCATCTATGAATATTCAAGCCATAAACACAGTTCAACATGTTTTGTCTTCCACATTCAGAAACAATCTTTTAAGCTTTATAATTGTTTAAAGGCTGCAAAATACACTTTTCTTTTTACACAAAAAAGGCTTCATATTAAGCTTGTTTTGCCCCTTTTAACACGATCTTTAGGCATGCTACGCTTATGCAGTAGGGAAACGGGTTTACCAAAACACCACTACATTTCCGTAGTCAGTCTGAGTTATGTTATTTGCATAAGGACATATATTACCACTATAAACTTAAGAAGGACGAAACTACCATCCTAGCTCTCACAATGTAGTACAACTAGGCAAACTGTGGAACACTTACTAACAATTTAAACTAGAAAGCTCATGACAGGGTTTCTAACTAACCTTTCATATAAAAAGGTTTGATGTACAGGAGTTAATATGAATCAGTGTTACTTACCATGTAAATTTGTTTAAAAGTGCCTTAAAATGACTATGTGCACAAACCCCTTCAGTGTGGGGCACATATTTAAGCCTCAAAATGAAGTACGTTTGAGATGGATTGTTTGAAATACTAACAGTGCTTATTTGATCTACAGAATTCAGCGTCACTGTACTTCTTAAATCTGGATCAGATTCAGAGCTTGTACTACGAAATATACTACTGGCTAGCTTAAACAAGATTTAAAAGAACCAGAGGCGGATTTAGGCTTTGGTGCAGGGGGACCATGCCCTCCCCTTTTTTAAGAACCACAATACAACCTGGCGTACAAAAAAAAAGCATTTCTGCAAACTTTTATTGGCATCATAAAACGCACTACCAAAGTGGCACATTTTTCTGATGCAACCTGCACTTGTTCGTTTTTCTTCTGTCATGTGCCATAGTAAGTCAAGACTGAAAACGCAATTGGAAGTGTCAGGTGACCTGAATCTAAGTTCCTGAATGGCTTCTCTAAGTGTGTCTCCAATCGCATTTGTAAACTCAGTTATCGACGAGAAATAAAGTGAAGGTATCCTGTGTGGGGATGGGAGAGAAAGGAAGCTTAAATTAGCAGTTGTACTAATTTTGTAGTGCTGCTTGCAGTAGTCCATTCCAGTACAGCAGCCAAAATTAAGAGTTTTTGGTCCCAGTGCGAGAATGGTAGTAGCTGCTGAAAGACTGAGATAACTTTTTGTTTTTTATCACTGCTCATAAGAATTGCATACTTTGTTCATCAGAAACTACCACCAATCGGTACACAGTTGAGAGCATACATCGTTTGGCGGCATATCTCCTTTCAACTTATATGTGCTTTATTTTTGAAACAAACAAAAAATTCTTCTGTGGGTTAAAAGGGAAAAGTATTACCAAAATACGTATGTGCTCAACTATATTCTGCTTGCAGTACATTTTCTTATCAGATGAGCCAATACTTTTAAACTACTTTCTAAAATGGTTAGTTCTGATGAAGTCCAAATTGTATATGTGGACAAAAGTGCTTAACTTGTTTTTGAATAGATATTTTACATATTCATATTGCAATTTATAGTGTGGTTCACCAATGACTACTGTTATTCTCCCGGACATCTGATTTGCACATTTTTTCGCTACTGGTTCTTCGTTACCTTCTAGAAACTATTACCTATAAATTTGCCAGTAGTGGTGTAATGTCACATTGTTCATAACTATACAATAACAGTGCGTGAAAATATTAGCCGGGTGCCTTGAAGTGAAGTAAAGAACATCTTTCATGGAAAAATACTTTTTCACACACTGCAATGCTGAATTCTGACAAATGCCCAACAGCCAGTAGTGTATATGCCTCCATCATTCCCTTCTGAAAGAGCTGTTTGGTTACAAGACTTTACTTATCAACAAACATACTGAGCAAATAAAAGTTTAATTAAGGGTGATGGCTTTGTTCAATAAGTTGCAATGTCCTTATGGCAGTCCAATGTTTTGTTTATCTCCAGCAGATATTGTTGAGGGAAAGAACAAACATACATAAACGTACCTATACAAGCTTGAATTATTTGTATTACAGCCTGTCTAAGGTAATGTGTTTCCCTGTATGAGGTCCTCAAATGACACTGCCAGTGGTATAAACTGGGAATTCCATAGCCCTCTACCACTTACCTTTAGAATCACACAGAATTCCAGAAAGAAAGAGACATTCTTTCTTAAGTATTAGTACTGTTAATTTGAGATATTGACAGAATAACCAAATGCAAATTAACAAGCATTTTCTGAAGCAGAACATGTTAACATTGTCAATAACTGGGCATATAAGATATAACCGATCACCATTGTCAATAACTGGGCATATAAGATATAACCGATCACCTTTTCTCCCAAAACCACCAGCTTTTGGAGGAATTAGGAGGGTCAGAAAAAAAATTCTCTCTAAATTCAGAGATGTTCCTGAAAATCAATTACAGATGAGAGGTATGGCTATGACCAAGGCCAATGATACCTAGAGAAGCTTTGGAATAAATACAGTATGTGACAAAGCTTGACTAGCATACAAGTATATTCTGAGCAAATGGTGCCAATACGCAAACGCTGTATACACACTTTCTTCAATCTGCACCTTCAAAACACAGATGGCTAATTAATTTAAGGTCTAAATGGTGGGTGCCATGATATATATAAGCCACTATGCTTTTTTGCTTGGATTATCTGTTAATTTATATCTGAAGAGAGCAACAAAAGTATGTGTTAATATTTTTGTATCGGCTTGATCCAGACTTATAAGCAGTGTCCTTATTAATTTTCAAAACAAAAATATGTCTCTGTTAACCAGAAAAATCAGATTGGGCGGAGCCCATTTTCAGTGGATGCCCATGGAAAAAAGCTCCATCACATTACATTTACATTAACTAGTAAATTTCACACAGTTCTCAGAAAAAACAACAGCTACATTTCTCAGAAAAAACAATTACAAGGTAAGTATATATAGTAAAGTATTTACACAAGCATGTACAGGTCTATACATTTCTGGTAGATCTAAAATCTTTCAGGAAGTAAATGGACATACTGTGAAAGGGAAAACTTTCTAAATAAGTTTAGTGTACTTACGTTTCTATACAGAAAGGTTTGTAAAGAGCTCAAGACATATAATAAAGTAAGTTACAAAATTATGTAAGATGGAAGATATTAATTGTGTATAGGAGAATAGTGGTAATAGCATATGAGTGAGAGAGCGGAGTGTAGATTAGTTCTGTCTACGCTGCCTGTCCAAACTGGTGTATCTGGAAGGTTTATAACTTACTCCAACAGCAATACCTGCATGTATGGCAAGTGCATGGCTCCAAAATAAATTCAAAAGGCAAAACACAAGTCAGCACAGGTTCTGTTATGTAAATGGCTATTTTAATGTTAACAAAATACCCCTACATAAATGATCAAACCGGTTTCAGCCAAAGCCTTCTTCAGTGATGAATACAAAGATAAATGAACAATTACCATAGGCAGTAATTTATATGCAACACCCTCAAGTTATCCACTGTCTGATTTAAAGTAGCATAATTTAAAATCTTTCAAAATACTCATTCAATCCTGGTGGGAACAACCCCCCCCCCCCAACTTGCCTATCCACTTTTTTTCTTTATCATTTAAAATTTCATGTAATAGAGCCTTATCTTTACATCTGTAAGTGATACAATCAATCACAATAAATCTGAAAACACCAGTTGTAATTTCAAAATATGTTTGTACAAAGCATTGGATTGTCTTTTGCTTTTGATGTCACTTAGATGTTCCCCTATCCTCAGCTTTAGGGGCCTTCATGTTTGTCCTACATAAAACGCCATACATGTACATCTTGCCAGATAAATTACCCAGCTGGTACTGCAGTTGGCAAAAAATGAAATATCATACACATTTGGGGTGTTTGGGCTGCTCTATCTTAAAACACCCTCGGACAATAGGTACTATGTCCACATGGGCTACAACCCACCAATTTTTGTCCATTGCCTGTTGTTTGGACTGAGGGAATATCCCTGTCCTGCCACCTCTTATAGTGGCTAAACAAGAAACCCAGAGAATAACCCTTACGAAAAGAGAATAGGCAGTTGTCATTCAGATGTTCCCTTAGTTTACTTTCAGTCTGCAAGATGTTCCAATGTCTTGAAATAATATCCATAAAGGCCATAGTATTCCTATCATATGGGGTGCCTAGCCTCACTTGATGTTTATTATTAGGTGGCCATTTGCGATATTGAAGCAATTGACCCCTATCTTGTTGTGTGGCAAACCTACTGGCCTTACAGATGTCACCTACTCTGTAATCCCTGTCCTTAAATCGAATAATGAGGTCCTGTTGGTACTGGCTATATGTGGAGGAGTTGGAACAAATCCTCTTTATTCTGAGGAATTGTGACTTTGGGATATTCCTGATGTTAGGGGTGGAAGTTAGTGGCATGTAGAAGTGTATTAAATTGAGGGAATTTTCTAAATACCTCACTTTCCAGTGTATCCATACTAGTTTGCTTCATTGATACATCCAGGAAAGTGATGACATACTTGTCAAAGGTTATTTTGAATTCAATACCCCACTTGTTCTGATTGAGATATTCTACAAATTCCCGTAAATACACCTCATCTGCCCTCCACACCAACCAACAGTCATCAAGATATTTCCGCCGTATGTCCATTTCACTCAAGTATATATTATGACTGTTGTCATAAATTAATTGCTCCTCCACATAAGCCATGAATAGGTCGGCATATATGGGGGGGGAAGATGCCCCCATAGCGGTACTCTGGACCTGCCATATACATTGTTCTTGAAAATAAAAGACATTCCGTGTTAATACTTGTTCTGCCATACAGACCAGGACCTGGTCTGTATAGATTTGCTCTATCCAGCCAATATTGTAGGGCAGTCAATCCTGCCCAGTGGGGTATGCTGGTATACAGAGAGGTGACGTCCAAAGTGCACAATTACATTTCAGAAATAACTCCCAAGAACTGAGTAGTGTCTTGAATTCTGGCTCGTACCAGAGCTAACAATGGTTTAAGATGTTGTGTGAGATATTCGGAGAGTGGCTCAGTAAGTGAGCCCCTTCCAGACACAATTGGTCTCCCTGGTGGCTTAATGGGGTCTTTGTGAATCTTAGGCAACAAATATACATATTGCTGTCTAGGATGATCAACCTTAAGATGGGAACTGATATCTTGTGAGATTATACCCTCTTCCACTGCCAAATCCAAAAACTGATCAATGTCATGTTTGAATTTGGAAGTGGGATCAAGAGGCATAATCATATGTTTTGTATTCGACAGCTGTTGTTGTGCCTCAGCATAATATTGGGTCCAGTCCTGAATGACCACTGCCCCACCCTTGTCTGCTGGCAAAATCAGAATACTTCTATCCGATTTCAGTTTGTCAATACAGCTCCGTTCCTCCCTACTAATATTATCCTTAACAATGTTATTTTTAGAAAGATTAAAATGCAAATCTTTAAGAACATTATTTTGAAAAGCAGAAACAATAAATGACATGGGAGGTTTAAAGGTGGAAGGTCTAAACTTAAAAGTTCTAATGTCAAAATTATCATCAGAATCAGACATTCTGCAAAATCAAGGACAGAATAAAGTAGCACTTGTGTCTACCTTGGATGGGGGGATACTCTGCACATTTATACTGCATAACTGCTCCTTGCCTTGCTTGGACACATCCAGAGTCACTACATGGAGTGGGCTGCAACAAGTATGTCACAATTTGAAATGTCTCGGGCTGAATGTGATGGCCCTGACACATTTGTCATACCTCTCAACCTCAGAACAAGAAATATGGACAGAGCCATACATAGAAGTGGGACAAAGGCCCACAAAGGAGGACAATTTTTAAATATTGCTCTTATAAACTTAGAAAGATAATAGAAAGGTAGGTCTTGCATTAGTATGAATTTTCTGAAAGGTACGAAATCTGAAACTCAAATGTCTGTCATTATTTTCTAACTTCAGTCTAATGATTTGCCACTAATTTGCCAAAAAAACACAATTTTATGAAAAATGGACCAAAAATGTGATGCAAAAATATAAAATAGCCACACAATACAGCTGGGAACCTGTCAAAGAAGGGACACTTTTTTAATATTAGTACTGCTAACTTGAGCAGCTGACAAAATAAAAGAATTTACATGCATTTCTGAAATAAAAGTAATATATAACTCTGATTAGTACAGTTATTTCTTAATTGTAAGCCCTCCACGTTTTCTTCCAAAATTGCCATTTTGCGGCGGGATTATTAGGGGAAGAGCAACACAGTTGAGAGGTTTGGATATGCCTAATTCTATAAAGCAATCTATTTGCACTCACACCTCTCAACCTGTTAATGCAGGAAATCTGGACAAGGCTAAATATACTGGCGAACATATAAACAGTACTATAAATTGTTGTATAAACTGAGACAATTGATAGAATAACAGGTCTTGCTTTAGCATGCATTTTTCTGAAGGTTATGAAGTCTGAAACTCAGTGTCTGTCATTATTTAATGACTTAATTCCTAAATTATTTGCCAGAAAACCACACATTTTATGAGGAACAAACCAAAATTAAGAAGCAAAAATCTATTCATTCTGTGAAAATCTGGACAGTTGAGAGGTACAGCTCAGTCGGGGCTGTCTGAGTTTGTCGCCCTTCCTCCTCACAAAATCATGGTCGAATGGAGCCTCCCCCCTGCAGCCATTCCAATGAACCCAACCTTGACTATTTCACCCCATTTACCATAAACACTAATGTGCATACTGCTTTACTTCTACGATGATTTGGACTTCATTTGAAAGTTTTATTTTGCATTTTACAGCACAAACACTAAGACATCTGCTAAATAAAGCAATGCACTCTCACAATGAAAACAGACTTAGCATTAAAACTTCTCTGCCCTTGAAACTCACATTCATTGAAACAACACTGAAACCCACATTCAAAGAAAATACATTTTGCCAGTGGCAGATAAAGATTAACTTTGGGCGGTTTTCAAATCATGGGCCCCTTGGACACGAAACATACATGTGATCTTTGATACACCTTCCTGATTGTATTAAATTATATTCCTTGTACAATATAGTACAGTTGTTAGAGGGTGTTTCTGTTTTGAACATTTTTCCAGTAAACAATGAACAAAATGCATGCACCAATAACAACAAAACTGCCCAATTCAGAACATTTCTATCATAAAAGTCTACTCAAACTTCTACAGTCCACCAGTATCAGTAAATATATGCACAATCTCTGAAGTAAAAGTCATCTAAATAATTCCACATTAAAGAAATCTGTAACTAATGAAGAGGTTGCTGCTAGCAAACAACTTTATATTTCTTTGTTTCATCTACAAATAAAGTGCCTGTTGACCTTGAGGAATAAATTGCCTAAGTTGCATTAAAAAAAACGATAAGCTAGTAATATTGCAATAGGGAATGGATGGCAAACTGATAAGTTCATTGTTACTAGGTATCTTCACCAAAAAGGAATGCAGCATCCACCCCCTTTACAATACAGTACAGTATCAGCAATGCATCTATCTACTGTGGGAGTAGAACCCACAGCCTTCTGCATCAAAAGCAAGTACACTACCTATTGTGATATTAACAACACAAGCAGACTCAGCATAAGCAGCACTAAACTTTTGTTCCCCTGCAGCTCTCAGCTTCTTGTAAAATCTACTTGACACTCATCTGTCTTTGAACTCTGCAGCACAAGAAATCTGGAAAAATCTGAAATTTGGGGGGGGACACATTTTAAACATTGCTTGTATAATATTGGAAAGCTGTTAGAATAAAATGCTGTGTTACCACCATACATTTCGCTGCCAAGTATTGAACCTAGGACTTTGTTGGAAAAATCCGAAATTTTTTTTTTTTTTGGGGGGGGGGCACATTTTAAACATTGCTTGTATAATATTGGACAGTTGTTAGAATAAAATGCTGTGTTACCACCATACATTTCACTGCCAAGTATTGAACCTAGGACTTTGTGCAAAACAGTCAAAAAAACATACCACTATGCCAAATCATCTGTTTTATGAAAGAAAGGAAGACAAACTTAAATGGCTACCATTTAGTGAATTCAGTTCTCACCATAGCCGTCAACATCTTAGCACAAAACATCTAAACAAAGCCAATAATGGGGGAATACAGCCCCCAAACATATTCAGTGAATTCAGTTATCACCATAGCTCTCAACCTTGGCACAAAAAACCTGGACGAAGCCAATAATGGGGGAATACAGTCTAAAAAATAGGGACAAATATCCATTGAGGACACCAGAGCAAACCCACAAAAACACAGGGAGGACATGGACTCCACAAAGAAGGCACCCCAGTCAAGAATCAAACCAGACAACCTGTAGCTGTCGGACAACAATGCTATCACTGCACCACTGGCTGTGTTAAGTAACAAAAATACAGAAACCACAGATTTTATGAGGAACAGAACAGAAAAAATATGATGCAAAAATTTGCAAATGCTTTACAAATGGTCATGGGTAGGGAATTCAGGCTCTTGCCAGTTGGGCCCAAGGTACAGGGTTCAAACCTTATTCTCTACCCACCACCATGTAGTAACTGGGGCATTTTACACTTACACACACACACATATACATATACATATATACACACACACACACACACACACACACACACACACCCCTCCATAAACTGTCCCCTGCAACACTCACACCCTACCTTCCTTCTGTAGCAGCTCGATCACCTCCATATCTCTGGGTCTACAACCCGCCTTAAGTCCTCCATAGCCTGATCACCTCTGCAAGCTATGATCACCTCTGCAAGCTAAGTCCACAGTCCTCTGTAGCCCGATCACCTCTGCAAGCTAAGTCCACAGCCTGCACAGGCTGTTTCTGGGTTTCCCCATGAGATGTGAGTAGGCAGGAGCCTCCAGTCTGCTGGCAATGCAGTCTGGTGTGCTTCCGGTCTGTGCGATAGTCACCACACAGACCTCTGGGCTGGTAGGGAGGAGTTCCCTTCCTTCCCCATCAGGACTGCCTAACTGAGCAGCCTGGTGTTCAGGAATTCAGCACGCATGCATGGAGTTCTGGACTGCCTAACACCGCTGTCAGGAACTCAGCACGCATGCGGGAGTTCCGAGACATGAATTGTTTTTTTTTTTTTTTATTTTCATTTTGTACAGTTGGGGGACGTTTCTTTTTACAGGTGGGGGGGGGGGCTGCAGTCCTATAGCACGAGCCGCCCCTGCCAACAGGACCTCATCACTCGATTTAAGGACAGGGGTTACAGAGCAGGTGACATCTGTAAGGCCAGTAGGTTTGCCACACAACAAGATAGGGGTCAACTGTTTCAATATCGCAAAAGGTCACCTAATAATAAACATCAAGTGAGGCTAGTCACCCATGTGGATATTGTCCGAGGGTGTTTAAGATAGATAGTTTCAGCAGCCCAAACACCTCAAATGTGTATATTTCATTTTTTCACTAGGAACCCTGACCAGTCCAAAAACAAACCACCAGGGAGACTCCACAAACACGTTTATTAAGAACCAACACAATGTCCGATAATTGACAAGTTTACCTAGGTTTTGTCTATATTAAAAAAAGACTTCTTCAGAACTAAAGTCATTCCTATAAAACCACCTCCCTATATACCCCTCCCGAGTTAATTGATTAATCCATTCATAAATTGTTAAAGAAATATGCACTTCCAAACTCTATATATACTACAGCATGTATCAGTATATATATATATATATATATATATATATATATATATATATATATATATACATATCAGTGTTTTTTAAAAAAAACAATAAGAGCATATTATTACAATATATATATTATTATGTTAAAATATTCACTTGGAAAAGTATTAAGTAAATATGCATTGGAAAATCCTTAAATGCATAAAATTATAAATAAATACAAGAAAATGTTATGTATATATGTGCAAAAAATTACAAATAAATACAAAAACACAAAAAAATTATTATGTGTGCAAAAAATATATATGTGCAAATAAATATATTACTTTGTTGAATGAACACTTGATGTTAACCCAATAATTTTTTTAACTTTAATAATGGGGCTATACTTATATGATCGTTTAATCCTGGATAAGTAGTAGCATCCAATCTAATTTGCCATTTGGTTTCACTAATGTTCAAATGGACATCCAAAATATGTCCTTGATTGTCCTTCTTAATCTGTTGAATAATACTAAATTTAAATTCATGACCTGGATTGGAATCATTGGGCCTTGCCAATGCGTTGGTATTTTTCCTATGTCTTATATCCAGTATGTGTTCACCAATCCTTTCTCTTAACGTACGGCAAGTTTTTCCAATATAAAATGCTAGGCATTGTGTACATCTAGCTAAATAAACTATATTCCTACTATAACAATCAAAATGCCCATTAATATATATTGTTTCTTTACCTAATTTTATCTGGTTTCCTGACACAAATATATATTTACAGTGGCTACATCTACCACATTTGTAATTCCCTGCAGGTCTGAATGAAGTATAAATGGGATAATATTTCACCCCTTTCCAATAAATTCTTAAAGGACCTATCCTTCCTATAAACGTTTTTTGGAGGCTTCTTTAATTTCTTATAAACATTAATGTCCATTTTAAGTAACCACCAATTTCTACGTATTATATTAACAAAAACTTCTGCATCGTTATTATATGTAGTAATAAAATATATATCTTCCCCCATATTATTCCTATTATTATTCCCAAATTTAGGATCCACTACTATTTCTTTATTATTTATAATTATTAATATAGGTTGATAAATTCCATAATTTCTCTTTCTAATAATCTCTGTTTTTATAGTTTGTAACATAGATTCTGGGTATCCTCCTCTCATGAACATGCCCTTTTTCAAAATTCAAAACATCATTTACCATTCTGGCTGCCCTGACCATCTGGCCTTTCACTATGGCCCTTTTCTGGTGGTCAGGGTGCCAGCTATGGTATTCCAAATAGGAATTCGAGAAGGTAGGTTTTCTATAAATATTAGATAAAAAAAACTTTTTATCTGTGTTGACTTCCAAATGGGCATCTAAATAACTAATTTCATTACTACTATATGTATGTGTAAATTTCAAAAAATCCACTGTGTTATTGATATATTTCAAAATTGTGGCCAACTTCTGGTTGTCTCCACCCCAAATTATAAAAATATCCTCCAAAAAACGCATATACTTTTGGATATACTGATTGTATTCACTACAAAAGACATATTCTTGCTCCCAATAAGACATTACATAATTGGCATATACGGGGGTACATGCTGCCCCCATTGCAACCCCCATTTTTTGTTTATAATAACTTCCCTCAAAATACAAATAATTGTTATTCAATACCATGTCCATAAGGAATACAAAAACATTAATTTGATCCTGGTCAAATAACCCTGTTTTGTTCAACTGACAATCCAACCATTCTAATCCTGTATCATTGGGTATTACTGTGAATAAATTACAGACATCCACAGTGAGAAATATAATGGAAGAATCTATTCTTACTTCATTTAATTGGGACAAAAAATGCCACAAATCCTTCATGATATAATCAAACTTTTTTAACCCACCTTGAAGATAAAAGTCCAAATATTTACTAATAAAGCAGGTTTTGTTCCTTTTTCCATCCACTATTGGTCTAAATTATATGTTATTCAACCCTTTATATATTTTAGGGATACCAAAAATATTACTTACAACAGGAAATTCGTTAAGCAAATATTCATAATCTATTTAGTTTATTTGTCCCTGAAATAACATATCCTTTAACATTAAATCAATCTTTGAGTAGGCCACGCGTATCTCATTCATGGTTACTTCCTCATATGCTTCCCCTGCCAGCATTCTAAACATGTAGTCTGAATAATCATTTTGGTCCATGACTACTATGCCATTGCCTTTATCGGGCTTCATAAAACGTATGCCCTTATCAGTAATGAGCTCATTAAGCAATATTACATCTTCGTCAGTTAAGTTGCTATAAAAATCTTTCTTATTCTGATTCTTATTGAAATATTCCCTCAACTCCAATTCGCAGGCCTTCTCAAATATCATTACTGTATTATTGTAAACAGGGTTAAATTTGTTAGGTTTTTTTTAAAATGTCTTATTGTCTGCTGCCTCATTTTGTGTAAAAAACATTGTAATGTTTATCTTCCTTGTTAAAAATTTTAAATCTAAAAGCATTTCAGTGATATTACCCTTTCTTCCAGGTACAAAGGTGAAACCCTTAGATAATAATTCAGCATGTTCAACATTCATAAACTTATTGGAATAATTATAAACCTTAAAATCTCCATAATTATTAGTTACTACAATGGGTTCACTCGGACCAGACACATGACATTTCTTGGATATAATATCAATCAACCCACTGTTTAAATTGTCATTCATATTTTCTAATTGAATCTCGACATCATTAATTTCAACATTATTGTCAATAAAAAATTGTCCAGTCTCATTGTTTAATAAAAACATGTCCATACCTTTGCTTCTTACAGACGTAATACTCAACTCATTGTTGAATTGAGCCTCTTCAGATTCATTAACGGACACACAGTCATTACCTGCCCAAGGGTTCCATTCAGAGACTGCTTTATAGTCTATATCACTTCCGGGCCATATATCAATAATCTGCTAAGTACTTACATTCAGGAGTGGATCCACCATTTCCCCCAACCAAGCATCATGTACCCCTTCGATAACCATAGGAATCGCTGCGGACTGGAGTTCCAGTATGTCCTCATTGTTATTTACCCCAGGCTGCTTAATTGCTGCACCACACACATTAAATGTACTCGACCGAAACGTTAGCCATGATGACTCCCCCAATGCTTCTATCTCCTGTTCTGTCGAAAATCCTCCTGCTTTCGCTGAGTACCCCATTTTTTGGGTCTTGCTCCTTGCCCTGCATACCTCTCATTCCCCTCTCTCATCTGTTGTGAATAATTCCGTTCATGGTTACGCAGGCGTTCCGAACGCCTCAAGCCTTCCTCCATGTGGTATTCATCAGACTGGGGATGCGTGTCTCCACGTGATGACCTCATCTCCCCTTCATTTGAATGTACATCATTATTCATTACGTCCTTGTATTCACGATTGCCTTTAGACAAAGGGTATACCCTCTGTTCCTGGTATTCTGCTATATCCCTTGAAATTTTCCTTGTTTTTCTTTGAAAAATTACATGACAGTCATTGTCTACGGTATTAAAAATATTATGAAAATTAGTATAATAATGTTCAAAATTCAAATAATTTAATATAGCTTTCTCGTCCTTCTCCAATTCACCCATCAGATGGGCTATAATCTCATCATTATATTTTATCATTATTCTCATCAGTTCTATACCTGTTTGGTCAAATAACTAATGTACTTCCTGAATCATTTCATCCTTACCAGAAATACCATTTGGGTATCTCCATTAAAGCAACCCTCGTGGAACTAATTCTAGTTCTATATTCCTGTTCAAATAGCAGTTTCTTCATTGTGTGCAATTTCTTTTCAAAATTTTTAAGTTGCTCGGCTAAAGTCAGTCTTGGTTTTGATCCATTTCTATAATTATTTGACTCACTATGAAAATCAAATTGATTATTTTTCCAATGCATTTTGTCCATACACTTTTCTTTTCCTTTTTCATTATTGAAAGTTAAAATTCTTTGTTTACCGGTCTGCGCATTGGCATTCGCCTCCTTGCTGTTGACCATTACACTGCTATCCATGGGAGTTGGTTGTGTTAAAGGCATTCCCAAACTACCTAAGCTACTCACATTCCGAGGTGAGCCTAGGGGGATTGCCTGCTGCTGCTCCACCAATGTTTTAATTGGCTCCGTATGCTCACACAACTGCTGGTTAATTTTGTACAAGAGCTCCTTGATGTCTGAGTTGGTCGTTCCGGATTCCATGTATATTCACCAATAGTCTAAAAAATTGTTACTTAATACCTTTCCCTTTCCAAGTGAATATTTTAACATTTTAACATGATAATATATATTGTAATAATATGCTCTTATTGTTTTTTTAAAAAACACTGATTTTATATATATATATATATATATATATATATATATATATATATATATACACTGATACATGCTGTAGTATATATAGAGTTTGGAAGTGCATATTTCTTTAACAATTTATGAATGAATTAATCAATTAACTTGGGAGGAGTATATAGGGAGGTGGTTTTATAGGAATGACTTTAGTTCTGAAGAAGTCTTTTTAATATAGACGAAACCTAGGTAAACTTGTCAATTATCGGACATCGTGTTGGTTCTTAATAAATGTGTTTGTGGAGTCTCCCTGGTGGTTTGCTTTTGGACTGGTCAGGGTTCCTAGTGAAGTATTGGTTATTTGGTTTCTTGGACTATTGGTGAATATTTCATTTTTTGCCAACTGCAGTACCAGTTGGTTATTTATCTAGCAAGATGTACATGTATAGCATTTTATGTAGGACAAACATCAAGGCCCCTAAAGCTGAGGATAGGGGAACATCTAAGTGACATCAAAAACAAAAGACAATCCAGTGCTTTGTACAAACATATTTTGAAGCATACAACTGGTGTTTTCAGATTTATTGCGATTGATTGTATCACTCACAGATGTAAAGATAAGGCTGTATTACATGGATAACTTGAGGGCGTTGCATATAAATTACTGTCTATAGTTATTGTTTGTTTATCTTTGTATTCATCACTGAAGAAGGCTTTGGCAGAAACCAGTTTGATGATTTATGTAGGGGTATTTTTGCCCTATGTTTGTTAACATTAAAACAGCCATTTACATAACAGAACCTGTGCTGGCTTATGCGTTTTCCCTTTTGAGGTTTATAACTTAGGCACATAAGGAATGCATGACAGGGGTAGAGCAGTAGATGGGGGCTATCAGAGAAAGATGTGAAGTGGTATTCAAGAGGGGGGTAAAGAGGGGTGTATTAAGTGTAGCAGTGAAAGTTGCTATGGCTATAATAATTGTACAGGAGGGGAAAAATGTTAGGTAATAAGAAATCTGTGCTTTCACTAGAGGTCTCAAACTGGTGATGAACATGAGCATGACCAGGTCTGGGTAAGGTATTGTTTGAGCTGGATTTTATAGCGTGGGAATTTGATGGTCATTTTACTTGTGTAGAGATGGTGTTCCAGAGTTTGAAGATGTAACTGGAATAAAGTCAGTGTCCTTATTCATAAGTTCATACTGTATTTCTTTGTAAATAAGACCTAACCAGAGAATAAAGTCTAGCATAGTTTTCCAGAGTGGTCATGATATAAGCCCTACCCCAAAAATAAGTCCCAATTAAGATTGTCAACAACACACGATGAACGAGTTGAATTATAAAATATTATTGACAACCGTTGGCTGAGGTTATCATACTCTGCTTGCCATTTTCGGACCATTCGGACACCCATCTTCTTCTCTTTGCAGAAAGTCGTAAGATCCTTTCCCTGGGAGTCCTCCACAATTCTTACTGTAACTCTAATCATCACTCACACTTGACAGTCGAGATCCTTGGCCCATAAACACTGGCAGGTACACTTTGGTCAAAGTACAGACAACGCTCGTAAAGCACGCGCACTTGATAACGAATGACTGTGGTTGTGTCTTGTTAACCATCACCATTTTGTGTTGCGACTCTGGTCTCGTAAGTCTTCAATTAACCCCCCCCCCAGACAAGATGAGTGCAAAAAGAAAGAGCTATTCCGTCAAGTACAAGAAAGGAATAGTGGAGGACTCCCGGGGAAAGAATCTGACGGCTTTTTACAAAGAGAAGAAGTTAGATCTCCGAATGGTCTGAAAATGGCATGCAGTGTACGATATCCTCAGTCAACAGGCTGATGAGGGAAATGTTAAGAGGTGCAAATGTGGATCAGGTCTGCAACCATTATTTAGGTTCATAGGTTCATACTAGGCTATCTGCCCTGGGGCAATTACAAGCGTAGCTTGATTTTGTTTGGCTTACGCCACCCCTTGATTTGAGTATACTGTGCCCTTTTTAAGGTTTAGTTTACTGTGCCTCTGTCTAATAGTGACACGGAAGTAATCCCCGGGACAAACCTACGATCCCCCATCCACTCATCAAGATTCTTCTTGAAGAGATTCAGTGAGGTGCTCTGCCTAACATGAATTGGAATTCTATTCCAGAGCGAAGGGAGCCTCTGGGTTATGAATCTGTCCCTCCAGCAAGTTCTATTTATTTCTGTGCTGAGGTTCAAGTCCCTCGAGCATGTGGCTCTAAGGGATTTAGATTTACTGAGGTGGAGCATGTCCATTAATTCTGGATTGGACATAGCTTTATATGTCAGGCATAGATCGCCTCGAAGTAGGCGGTATCCAACTGAGTAGAGCTGGAGTTTTTTTAACCGAGCAGCATATGGCATCTGCTTGAGTCCCTTGATCCTCTTGGTGAGGTACTTTTGGGGTCTTTCTAATTGCTGCAGGTGTCGGGTAAGGTACATCCCAAAAGGGGCATTATATTCTATGATAGGCCTGATGAGGGATGAATAAAGGGGCACGATTACCTCTCTTGATCTAGATGTGAATCCTTTCATGATGAGGTGGGCTATGTAGAAGGTCTTTCTAACCACTTAGGCAATGTGGTTGTCAAAGGAAAGATTGCTATCAACTTGGGTCCCCAGATCCCTAATTACTTTCTCTGTACTTAATGGGTTACCGCCTATGTGGTAATTTGTGGGCACATTGTTTTTGCCAAAGGGTATGACTATACACTTTTTGGCATTTAGCTTTAGACCATGGCTGTGGCACCAGTTATCCGTCTCTGTGAGACCTTTTTGAAGGATGTTTGTGTCAGCTGGAGAGTCTATTATGGCGCCCAGTTTGCAGTCATCTGTGAACTTGGTGAGCCATAGTCCTCCCACATTGGCCTGTATCTCAGAAAAGTATATACCGAACAAGAGCAGTCCCAGGACAGAACCTTGTGGGACGCCACTTGTGATCGGTTTCGAGTCTGACATGGCTCCAGCAACTCTCACTCTGTGGGTTCTGTCTTTGAGCCAGTTTGCGACCCATCTTGCGACATAGGGGTTTATATTTAAGCTGGATAGCTTATCTATGATGCATGAGTGGGGTATTGTGTCAAATGCCTTTGCTAGGTCCAGACAGGCTGTGTGGACTACCTTCCCCTCATCTATGGCTTTGGTGACTGTTTCAAAGAAGTCGACCAGGTTCAAAAGGCAGGATCTGCCCTTGACGAAGCCGAATTGGGTAGGATCTAGTGTCTGTAGGTCCCCAATGTCTTTGCTTATGAGCTCCATGATGATCCTCTCCATAGCCTTGCAGACTAGGCTAGTCAGGCTTATGGGGCGATAGTTTCCAGGGTCCGTAGAGGCTCCACCTTTGTGGAGTGGGACCACTGTTGCTGTACGCCATTCTGTGGGCACATATCCTGTAGTGAGGCTGAGATTGTACAGCTGTTTTATTTGAGGGGTTAGTTCTTCTTGGAGTTCATGTAGGACGCAACCCAGGACGCCATCTGGTCCCATGGAAGCAGTGTTTTTTGCTTTGGAGAAGGCAGCCTTCACCTGAGCATCAGAGATGTTTGGGAGGCAGCCCTCTGCCGGGATAGATACTTGCTCTTTTGGGGGTGGAGAAGTTTGCACTGAACCTGTCTGCCAGGATATTGGCGATGTCTGTGGGTTCAGTGTATTTTTTGTCGTTTAGAATCCACTCAGAACAAGTCTGGGAGTTGCATCCCAGGTTCCTAACATAACTGAAAAAAGCCTTATGATTGTCTTTAGTATCCTGTGCAATTTTTCTCTCGAAGCTGGCCTTGCAGGATTTTATGAGGGATCGTAATTTTTTGCTAGTACTGATCAGAGCTGCCTTCCCTATTAGGGATTTTGCTCTATCATGTAGTAGCTTCCTCCTTCTGTTGTACAGTTTATTTATGGCTGGGGTCCACCAGACTGGATGCCTGCCTTTGGATGATTGGGTCTTGGTTTTGTTTGGGATAGCATGATCCATGCATTCCTGGAGATGTCCGTAGAATGCATTTATATAGGATTCTGCAGTTTGGGCAGTAGTTTCCACTGGCCCTGGGGCCTTGAAGGATTCCACTTCAGTTTTGAGAAGTTCGCTTTTGAGAAGTTTTTCACTGTGGTTTTCTGGGTTGGGGGTGGGGTCAGGATGTGGATATCCAGTGAAATTAATTTATGGTCTGATCTTACCAATGAGGGATATACTTCTGGTATGGAGCATAGAGTACCCATGTTGGTAATGATCAGGTCTAGTATGTTATCCCCTCTTATGGGAGTGGTGACTAGTTGTTCCATAGCATTTGAGTTTATAATTTCCAGGAACCTTTGGGCTAAGGTGCTGGGACTTGAGTAGTGCTCCCAGTCTATGTTTGGGTAGTTGAAGTCGCCCAATATAATGGTGTTCGGAGAGATATTCATGTTCTCCAATGTTTTCAGGAAAGCCGAGTGGGATTCCTGACTTTGAGAGGGTGGTCTGTAGGATGCTATAAACCGAAAAGCAGTCTTGCCCACTGTTAGTTGCACATGGATGATCTCCGATACTTTGTGCAATGCCACTAACCTGGAGGTGTGGATATCCTTGATAAATATGGAAACTCCCCCTCATTTTGTGGTTCGGTTCGGTCCGGGTTTTGGGGCTGAAAAGCATGATATGAGGTATAACCTGGTAGTGCTGGGGTGCTCTCTCGAGCCTTGAACCAGGTTTCTGTCACTGCACAGATATCGATGTTCTTCATACTGAGGAGAGCTTCGAGTGCGTGCATCTTGAGGTTAAGACTTCTGGCATTTAGCAGCATTACCCTTAGTTTCTTGTTCCTTGTGCTGTCTATGGAGGTGGGTTTGACTTTTGAGCCTTGCCTAAAAAAGGCACTATGGGGGTGGCAAGAGCCTTTGCCAATATCCGAAAGCCCAGTGGTGACAGGTGCAAGCCGTCCCTAGCGAAGCAACGTGGCTTGTCGAGCATGTCATCCCAGGCTGACAGACACTGGATCCCCTTTGAATGACACCAAACTTTTAGCCAATTGTTAAAATCGATCATTTTGTCTTTGTACTGTGGCATCATTCTAGGTGAGGGTAAGATGCTGCTCAAGGTCAGGGTCATACCGGCCTGGGCTACATGATCAGAGAGCTCCTCTATGTCTCTTTTCATGGAGTCCAGGGAGGTACGTCTCAGGTCATTCACACCAGCATGTACGATGACTGAGTCATATTTGTATTTGCTTTGGAGTGACCTGAGTGCTTGCGTTATGTGGCGGATCCTAGCGCCCGACAAGCAGCTCACTGTGACCTTCTCTTTGTTCAGCCTGGTGAGCGGGACGTCAGTGTGTCTGACAATAGAGTCACCTATTACAAGAGTATCAGGTGTGTTATTCAGCCTTAAGGGCTGTGGCTGCTTGGCACACTGACTTTGTGGGCTATGTGTTGTGCGTGTTTTGTTTTGGGGTAGCGTTTGCTTGGATGTCTGCTTAGGTAGATTTTTATTTAGACCCTCTGAGTATGTTTTTGTGCATTTATGTGTTTGGTTCACTGATGTGGTGGGACTATGTGATACTGGAATTGTGTTGTGTGAGGTTACCTTCTCCTCCTGACTGGTTTCACCAGTTTTGAGATGAGAGAGCTCAACCTCCAGTTTGGCTATATGGTTGCATCTCTCACATATATTTGAACCTGTTTGGAGGAGGAGAGGGTTGTCCGTGTACATGAGACAGTTGTAACATTGCCTCAAAATTCCCAGATTCACCAGCTGGACTGGAGAGGAAACCACTGACTGACCTTTGGACATGCTAGAGTAATATAGGGAAACTGAATTAAGACGGACCAGTAGGGGTCAAGGTAATCGTAGAGAGTATAAGAGTAAGTAGTGCTTATGGTTTAATAGTGCTAACTTGTAAGATTACTTATTTGGACCAGTGAAGGGCCTTAGAATGAGAATATGGTGTTTAATTTGAGAGATAGAGCAGTTCTAAGGGAAAAAGTGAAGAGCAGACTTCGTGGAGCCGGGAGTAGTTTAAACCCAATTAGGCGGCACTGCCCATTGTTGCGCTATGCACAAAAACGCGCAAAAGAGGGTTTTAAGAGAGGGAGATCAAGGAGTTTGGAATTGACCCAAAATGGCCAATAAAACTACAGTTTCAAGGCAGTAACCACTCCCACAGGGGCAGGCAGGCTGCTCAATGTTTATCACTGCCACTGATGAACAGAGACACTTCCCTTTAGCCCAAACAAAAAAATGGCCTCCAAGAAACTTACAAACAGTTCAGAACAGCAAGCCTGTAACTGAACTTTTTTAAATCTCAGAAAAGTCGGGAAAAAAAGCAAGATTTTTTTGTTTTTTAAAGATAGCAGAGGTTCACAAGTATCAACAAGTTATAACAGTGCAGTAAATGACCCCACACTTGAGTGCTAGGCCAGAGACAGATAAAATGCAAGTTTTAAGAAAAAAAATGATTTTAAAAATAAGTGCAAACAGGAAATTCAGTAAACAGCTCTAGGTTCCTGAGCTGGAAGACATCATGTGTGAATGGATTGCTAACAGGAGAGCAAAAGCTTTGGTTGTGCAAAGGGCTGATATTCAAGCATTTGCCCTTGCAATGGCACCACAGTTAGAAATATTCCCAAAAGAATTCAAAGCATCACAACACTGGCTAGATGGCTTCCTTCAGCGATATGAACGGTCTCTAAGAAGATCAACAACACTGTTCAAGCTGGAAGATACTGAAATTATAAAACGTGCACTTGCATTCAAATCCTTTGTTGATGGCATCGACTTTTCTAAATACCAACTCTCCAACATGATTGCTATGGATGAAACTGCAGTGTTTATGGGCCAAGGATCATAGGGGTGCCTCGTCAATCTACATTCCCTCCACTGGTTACGAGAGTGCGCGTGTTACCTGTATTTTGGCAATTTGTCTAGATGGAAAGAAAACCCCACCTCTAATCATTAGTAAGGGCAAGAAAGATAAGATTAAACGTGTTTCAGGCATTTACATTCTTGAAACCGAAAAAGCCTGGTGCACACAAGCAGTTATAAGGAAGTGGGTCGATGTAATGCTGCCACTTTTTTGCAAGGTACCGAAAGAGGTCTGCTAGTCTGGGATTCAGCCAGCACTCACCACACTAAAGACATGAAGAAATTCCTTGCACGGAGAAGAATAGATCAAATAATGATTCCCGCAGGAATGACTGCCTATCTCCAGGCTCTTGATATTGCAATAAACAAGCCATTCAAGGACCATTTGAGCATGGAACTCAATGACTACACTGAAAATAGAAGGGAGAGAAATCAGCATGGAAGCTTTTGAAGCTTAGTCTGCAAGAGGTCGTGACTTGGGTGAAAAATTCATGGGATAAAATCACTGACAGCTGTGTTACCAATGCACTAGGAGCAGGCTACTTGGACAAGCAGTGCTCATTTAAGGAGAGCTCTATTGCTAGGCATGACAGACTGGGGCCAGTGGTCCTAGAGGAAATGGAGTCTCAAGAAATTCAGGCCAGAATTCGGGGGTTGGAGACTTATGACAATGTTCCAGAAGAAGATGACATGACTGTATTTGAATAACTATTGGGGCAACAGAATGGATTGCTTCTGCTTTCAGTTTCATTCCCTCCTCCAATTAACATGCACTGAGATTTTTCTGCACTTTCTGTTAAGCATGAAATATTGCACTGTGAAAGCCAAAGTGTAGATATTCTGGAGGTGAAATGTTTGTTGCACTGTTTATGTACAAATCTCACACAACTGTTAGCACGTTACTTAGAACTGTTGCCCAATAACAGAAAAGCACCAAATAAATGTCAATTTCTGTACATGAATAAATGTCGATTGCTGTACTGGGGGGGTAAATAAGGCATCCCCTGATAATAAGCCCTAATGTGTATTTCAACGGGGGAAAGAGTATAAGACATGATCTTATTTTCGGGGAAATATGGTAGCTGTATACTAGGCTAACACCACTAAGACCCTCATAAGCCTAGCAGTGCATCCCAAATGTGACCTACAAATTTGATTTATATAGGGTGTGATTTATTGAGTGCCTTTGTCCATCAGAGACATACGCACCACACCAGAGGTGAATTTCCAATTACCCATCAACTGGTCCAAGTTGCGCTTAAATAGGTTTAGGTAGGAACTCTGCTTCACAGGGATGAGGAGCCTGTTCTAGAAAATGGGAATTCTCTGTGAAGCATATCTATCACTCCAACATGTCCTGATGAACTATGTGCTTTACTAGTGCTTAGCAGAAATTTATCACCAGAACAGAGATTTTTTTTTTTTTTTTTTTTGGGGGGGGGGGGGTAGAGCAATAGTATATATTTTTTTAATGCAGAGTATTTTTTCCCCAGAAAAAAATATCAGTTTGTAATATATAACTACCTTGAAAGTATGTTTGGTAGTTGAGCTGTAGCCAGTTTTGCTGTTTTTAAGACTTGGCAGTGGTGAGTTTGGTGTACGGTGCTGGGAGAAAATTGAGTTACTTTGTTGTAATGGGAAGCTATTCTTGATGTCAGTATAGAACCTAGTTTTGTAAGGATAGGTGAAACATGTAAGAGGGTTGGAAGCAAATAGGATGAGGTTAGGGTTTTTTTTTTTTTGCAGTGTCCAAAACATACTGTTTGGCCCTGTAAAGGGAGTTCCTGGTGGGTCTTTTTAATTGTTTGAAAAATATGTTGATCATATTTAAAGTTGACATTTATTACAATTGCCCAGTAATTTAGTATGTGGTACTACCTCAATTTTAGTATTATTTGCAGATCTAACCAAGAAAGATTGTTTTTGATTAAGATAATGTTTTGAGGTGAAAAGCATCAGTTTTGTTGTATAAGGATCGAGGAACACATTTGAAGTTTTCTGCCAAGCTTCGATTGAAGAGAAAGAAATCTGAGTGAATTATTTGAAGTTTGGATATTGTGAGGATTGCACATATTAAAGTTGAATCATCTGTGTATTGTACTACATATGCTTGGTCTATGGCAGTGCAAAGCTTGTTCATAAAATATTAAAGGGAAGAGCTCCTATACAGAGCCTTGTGGAACCACTATGGTAACTGTGAGAGGGGAGGAAAGGTCCTGTTGCCATTTGACTGTAGGTTGCCTTCTAGACAGATAACCAAGGAACTATGCAAGGGAGGATTGAAAGAGACATACAGAAGCAAGTTCAGTGTATAAATGTTGGAGAAATACAGTGTCAAAATCTTTGCATATATCTAGGCACACAGTTGACACTAGGTTACCATTGTTCCTATGCTGGTTAGTAGTGCTGGTGAAATGAAGGAGAGTAGTGGGTGTGGTGTGATGGGGTCTGAAACCATGCTGTGTTTCAGAGCAGATTATTTCAATTTAGGTGATGCAGAAGCTGAATATGAATACATTTTTCAAGAATTTTGATGGGGGAGGATTGCTATGGGCCTGTATTTATTAAACTCTGTAAATGTGTCACCTTTGTATAAAGATATAAAAGATTTTTTTTCAGATAGAAGGAAATAGATCTATTTATCAATATAACAATTGGAAAAGCAATTCAGTCTGCAGCTATTTTTAAGCAGTCTTAGGAGGGATGATCAGCAATGAAGTATGCTTTGTTTTGGCTTATGTAGGAGTCTTTTTAATGGTAGAGGTAGCTACTGGGCTAAAGTCAAATAGCTGAGGATATTTACTAGAAGCTGCAGGTACTGACAGCGTAGTGGAGGTAAGTAATGCTTGTGAAGGACATTGTCTGTATAAAATAGTTGGATGTAGGGGTGGGAGGTGTTAGTCTGGCCTGCATGTAAAATTTGTTTATGTATGTCCAAGAGAGTTTTGGGTTGTTTTGATGATTTTGGAGAAGGTTATAATAGGTTTGCTTGTAATGTTTTGTTTTTTTTGTCCCCTTCTTTAGGTACTTAAAAATTGGTAAGTATTTTGTGTTCTATTTTTGTGCCAGTCATTCCAGGAATTGTCACAATGTAGCATTAATTTCTTAGTTTCCTTTGTTAACCATTGTGCAGTACCAGATTTAACCCTTTTGATACATACCGAGGCAAGGCTATTGAGAATTTTTAGGAATATCTTGTATTGTATGTCACCAGAGTCTCGTTGAAGTGTATGAAAGAACAGTCTAAATGACGGATTTTAGTATTTTTCCAGTTATATTCTGATACTGTTAAAAGTGAATTTTGTCTAAGTTATTTGAGTAGGTAGATGGTCACTTACGCTTTCTGGCAGGCTACTGGCTGTCCTCATTTTCCGGGTCTATTAGTAAGAATCCAATCTAAAGTGGACTGCTTTCCCATCCTTTTACAAACTCTAATAACAGATAAAAGTAACTATAACTTTACATAGGTTTATGAAATCAGATGGGGTGTTGTTATGGATAAGCTGCCAGTCTATATTTAAGTCCCTAGTATTATTGTTTCATATTGAACGTGGTAATGTTTTCACCTGGTGGGATATATATGGCAGCTAAATAAATAACATGTTGCTAATTATAGGTGAAGCCACTACATCAACAATACTACACTGACATCTTTGACATCAAGTAACCACAACAAAGTGCAAAACCAAGCTGCATATCAAAAATTTGTTTTGAACCAGGAAACTAAAGCAGTTTGAGAGTTGTCAGTTTTAATATATTCTTTACACTTCATGGAAATGCAGTTTCATAAATTATGTTCAAGTTTCAAACACTGTAGTTGCAGCTTTGATACTGTTGAGACATGTGTGAACATTACTGTCAAAAGGATTGTTGAACCATTATACCTGTTAATGGCAGTACTGCGGGGAATGCTTCTCTTTGTATCACCAGCAGCACAAGATATACTTTGCGTTCTGCAAAACACTGCCTTATGCTCATGTCAGGCATGAGGCATCGCCACGGTTTTAATGATGAGTTTTATTTTCTATGGGAAATGCTTACTTATGAATGAGTGAGCTAGAAATTGAGCTGAATGTTAACCTTTACTTACGTCACTGGTCCTGACTTTTCCTCTGAAAACTGTGCTTTCAAATAGAAGTTTTTAGAGTTATTACTTGTTTAAGCAGCAGCAGCAACAGCCTTTCAATACATCCACTTTCTATAATAACAGCCAAACATCCCTTTTAGGCAGGCTTTGAAATGATACTGCAAGCCTTTCTGTGTTGGAGGGAAGCCTTCTAGCTTATCAGTGGGAGTGGTAAGCACTAGACAGCCTATCTACCACAAGAGGAGTGGTTTCTGGCCCAGAAATTGTAGTTTATTGGCCGTTTGGGCAGTCTTTCCATCTCTTTCAACTTTCTGGTTTAAAAGCCCACGTTTGCACTTGTTTCCCACCTTTCCTGTAACTAGTCTAGTCCAGATACAGATATGCTGTATCCAGGACTGTTTGTAAGCATCTGACCAGTGCCAAAGTCTGATCTTTAACTTTTACCTTAGATCTGCTAGTTCTCTCCTCTACTGCACTTTTACTAGCTTATTAGTCTAGCACTACCAGACTTCTTGTAGAAATTATTGTAGCACACAAAAGTGCTACCAGCACTAAACGTTCTACAAGGAAACAGCTCCAGTATTTATTATTAATGGCCACCCCTCCAGGCATGTCTAAAGATCAGTTTCCTGTGATTTCTCCTATTAACCCGGTGAATTTGGGCATCCTGAGGCAATGTAGCAACTGCCTTAAGTACACAGACAACCCTCTCCTCTTACCTCCTAACACTTAGACTTACGAGAGATGCTCTTATATATCCACACTGGAAGCCATGCACTCTCCAGCCAAGACCGGAATAGCTTGCACCACACCACATGAAACACATAGCCCTCCAGAACACACACCAGCACTGCCTTCACATAAAAACAGAAACCAACCTTTGTGGATGCTCTCAATAAAAATGTATCCAAACAGCAGAGACCTCCAAGGCAAAAACGCACTCGACCACCACAACACAACACTAATCACGAGACACATAACTCTCCTAAACAGTGTGCCACTCAACCAAAGCCCATAAGGCAAAACAGCATGCCTAACACACTAGTCATAGGTGACTCGATAGTGAAGCACACTGATGTCCCACTCACTAGGGTGAATAAGGAGAAAGTAACAGTCAGCTGCCTGTCAGGTGCCAGGATCCGCCACATAACACATGCACTCAGATCCCTCAACAACAGGTACAAATATAACTCTGTCATTGTACATGTGGGTGTGAATGACCTGGGAAGTGCCTCCCTGGACTACATGAAAACAGACATGGAGGAGTTCTCGGATTATGTAGCCCAGGCAGGTATAACCCTAGCTCTGAGCAACATCCTACCATCAACCAAAATGATACCACAGTACAAGCAGAAAATGATTGATTTCAACAATTAGTTAAGTTTATGGGGTCATTCTAGGGGGATCCATTATCTGTCTGCCTGGAATGACATGACTGACAGACTGCGACACTTTGTCAGAGATGCCTGCATCTGTCATCCCTGGGCTTCCGGATACTGGCCAAGGCTCTTGCCACCCCTATAGTGCCTTTTTTTTTGGTGGTGTTCAAAAGACCAAATTACCACCATAACAGCTACATACAAATGCAGTCTGAGGGTCATGTTGCTCAATGCTAGAAGTGTAAATTTCAAAATGCGCTCACTCGAAGCACTCCTTAAAATGCAGAATGTCGACATTTGTGCTGTAACAGAGACCTGGTTCAAGGCAGCAGAAAGCACTCCTGCATTACCAGGCGATAGCTCATTCCACACCTTTCGGCCCCAGAACTTGGACCGAAACTCCAAAGGCAGTGGTGTTTCCATATTCAGAAAGGATGCGCACACCTCCAGACCGGTAGCCCAACATAACACATCAGAGATGCTTCAGGTGCAGCTAACATGGGTAAGACAACAATTCAGGTCGTAGCCTGCTATAGGTCCCCAAACCATGTCCCAAGACTCGCACTCCATGTTCCTAAGCACCCAGGAGAATATTAGGGTCCAACCTAACATTCTCATACTGAGTGACTTCAACTACCCCTCCATTAACTGGGAAAACTACTCATGTACCAATACACTTGCCCAATGTTTCCTGGAATTCATTAATTCCAATGCCCTGGACCAGCTCATTCTTACTCCCACTAGAGGCAGCAACATCCTTGACCTGGGCATTACTAAAATGGGTAACCATTGCTCCACACCAATGGTCAACTCCTCCCTGGTTACATCCGACCACAAACTAATCACCTTGGAAATCCACATCCCTCCCACCCCTCACAAAGGTAACCACCATGAAAAACTTCTCCAAAGCTAACTTTGGGCTCCTAAAAACAGAGGTGGCTAACTTTCCAGCACCCTTGCAAATGGAGAATAGTTGCATGACCGCCGAATCATACACCAATGCACTATACGAACACGTACACAAATACATGGATCTCGCCATACCTAATAGAACCAAGACGCTCTCCTCCAAAAATAGGAAGCCAATCTGGTGGTCCCCTGCCATAAACGAACTCTACAACAGAAGGAGGAAACTGATGCGGAATAAGGTGAAGTCCCAATACTGGAAAAACTCCTTTATCAGCCTCAACAAAAAGTTGAGATCCCCCATCAAATCCTCTAAAGCTACCTATGAAAACAGAATTGCGGCAGATAGTAAAGACAACCACAAGGCCTTCTATAGTTATGTACAGGATCTCCATGGCAATTCCCAGATTTGCTCTGAGCTACTGCACAATGGTACCTCCTATACTGAGCCAACAGATATTGCCAATATACTGGCAGACAGATTTAGTGCAAACTTTACCCCTCTCTCCCCTCCCAAAGGACCTATCACATTAACAGTAGATTGCCAGGCACCCAGTATTACTGCTGCACAGGTTAAAACAGCACTGTCCAAGGCCAAGAATACAGCTTTTATGGGACCTGACAATACCCCTGGCTGTGTGCTACATGAACTACAGAGTGAATTGACATCTCACCGGTTTGCCCTGTTCAATCACTGCCTCACCTCAGGCTTTTGTCCTTACCGAATGGCGTATTGCTACAGTCATCCTTCTCCACAAAGGAGGAATGTCTACAGACCCTGGGAACTATCGCCCCATTAGTCTAACTAGTCTGATATGCAAAACTATGGAACGCATCATCGTGGACCTAATAAACAAGGATTTAGGGAATCTCCAAACTCTGGATCCCACACAGTTTGGTTTTGTGAAGGGTAGATCATGTCTGCTCAACCTGATTGACTTCTTTGAGTCAGTCATCAGAGCTGTAGATGAAGGCAAGGTGGTTCACACAGTCTACCTTGATCTGGCCAAGGTCTTTGATACCATTCCCCACTCAGGAATCATAGAAAAACTCAGTAAGCTAAGTATCAACCCCTATATCACTGGGTGGGTTGTAAACCGGCTCACAGATAGAACCCACAGTGTGAAAGTAGCAGACTCCAAGTCAGACTGCTGTCCAGTCACGAGTGGAGTCCCACGGGGTTCAGTCCTAGGTCCTCTCCTGTTTGGAATCTACTTCTCTGAAATCCAGGCCAACATGTAGGGAATCTGGCTGACAAAGTTCGCCGATGAGTGCAAGTTGGGAGCTATTATTAACTCCTCAAGTGATGTTGACATCCTATAGAAAGGCCTCACTGAGACCAACGAATCAGAACCATGGCCTTAAGCTCAATGCCAAAAAATGTGTCATCATTCCCTTTGGGAAAAACCCGGTTGCCATGAATTACCACATCGATGGTAGTCCACTGAACACAGAAGGCGTTATAGGAGATCTGGGAACACAGGTTGACAGCAACCTCTCTTTCGACCACCACATTGCCACTGTGGTCAGAAAGTCCTTCTATGTGGCACATCTCATTAGTAAGGGTTTTGCATCCAGGAAGAAAGAAATCATTGTCCCCCTCTACTCTTCCCTCATTAGGTCAATCATCGAGTACAATGCCCCATTTGGCATGTACCTCACTAGACAGCTGCAACAACTGGAGAGGCAACAATAGTACCTCACAAAGAGGATTCTAGGCCTTAAACATGTGTCCTATATGGACAGACTCAAAAAAAAAAAACAACTATTCTCTGTTATATCGCCTACTTAGAGGCGATCTCTGCTTGACTTACAAAGCCATGTCTGACCCAGCTCTGTTAGAAATGCTACATCTAAAGAAATCCCAATCCCTCTGCACCACACGCTCCAGAGACCTCAACCTCATTACCACAATCAACAGAACATGCTGGAGGGACAGGTTCATAACCCAGAGGTTGCCCACGCTCTGGAATAGGCTTCCCATACATGTCAAGCAGATCACCTCTCTGACCCTCTTCAAGAGAAATCTTGATGAGTGGATAGGAAATAGAAAATTCACCGCGGGGATCACTCCAGTGGCTCTACTTGACAGAGGCACTGGGAACTAATGTGGGGTGGCACGATGCCAGGGTAATCCTATAGGCTAGGCTTGTAAAGGCTCCAGGGCCATTAGCCTAGTACCCAACTACGAACCAATAAATGTGCTATGTGCCAGACACGAACTAACTTACTTCCACTACAACTGCCACTGTGCCACACTATGTGTAACTGCTATCTTTTTACGCGTGCTGCTGTCAAAACATAATCTCTCCACAAACACACCCCCTGCACTTCGACACCATATGTCAAATGTTCAAACTGCCCCGCCTCCTTGCAAATTCTTGAATCCACCTCAAAGGTCTGACAGTTTGAATCCACCTCCAAGGACTAATATTTTCAATCTATTTTAATAACCAGGTAAACGTTCTAAATAAAATGTTTTTCAGAGGCGATCCATTACCCTCCCCTTACAATCTACGTGACGTGGCTTTATGATAAACTGCGAATGCTGAAGTCAAAGTATAATGCCCATTATTAAAGACGTTGTGATAGCATACTCAGGAAAAAAGTATTTATCAAATGTCTAAAATCCAAGTAAAAATGTAACAACTGTCCAAGGTAGCTGCAGTAGCAACAAAGGCCTTTCTATCCCCGAAGCTATCACGATAATAAAGTGTTTGTGCAAGCATTGCGTTCATTGAAAAGAACTTACCCCCAACCAATAATGCAATCCATTTCGATAAATCATAGGCGGTGTTTTAACATGAAGTTGTAAAAAGACAAAACTAATTCCCCTCAAAGTAAAGTGGGGGTAAAACGCGATGAAAATAATAATATACTTAAGAGCATCTTAACAACCATCATAATCACACATTTTAACAACCTACCTTTTCTTACGTTTATGTTTCAGTGCAACAGAAACACGGCTAAATCGGGTGCAACTGCGATTGATATTCCAGATATTTGTGCTGGGAAGTTAAAAACCTGCTTGCCTTAAACGCTGTGTAAAATGTCACTGGTCTTAGTCTGTTTTAGTTCTTTATCTTTTAAGTGCTGTAATTAAAACCCAGGCCCCTTAATTTGAAAACTTGTTTGGAATACTGTGAACGGCGCTCATACTTGACGCTTGGAGTGCGTCTTCTCTAATATTTCCCCAGTCAAATTAACTCGGTGACAAACTTTGTAGGGAGTGTAATGAAAGAACCGTGTCTGCTTATGCTGGATTTATTTGTGAAAGCTATTTTTAATAATTAGATACTGAAAATGAGGGTGTGTTTATGGCGGCAGATTTTTGTTTAAAAATGCGAATGGAAACCGAAACTCGACTGTATTTTTTAATTTAAAAAAAATCCCTAAGCGTTAGCCAAAAGCCTTCTAATAATTGTGGTTCTTTCCTAACATGTCCTGGAATGGATTTGTTCCTAATTCTGTTTTGTTGTGAGTTATAGGTTCATAAACTAGTACTAAGCTAACTGCCCTTGCGATCGATTTTAAGCTTAGGGCCAATTATCCCTTGTGATACTCAAACCGTGCAACTTGTGTTTGTAAGGCAAACACCTTAACCATTAGGCCACCCTCCCAACCCAATGACTCTTAACACATTTTTTTTTTGCTTAAGGATTTTGGTCAAACACATAAATAAATAATAAGGGGCTCACAATTGTTAAATGTCACTCTGACTCAATAAAATGCATGTTGATGTAAACCTAACAGATATTAAACTCTAATGACTAGCAGGCATTACTACCACTAATCCTCATGATTTAACAGAAAATCAAACATTTCTCGAGAGGCAGTGCAATATATGAGGCGAAATCAAGGAAGATTGAAAGGCGTGAGTTCTTCAGGATGTTCTAACAAATTGCATAAGAGTTAACAGAACAGTTTATAGTTCGGCCTTTGCTGCTGGTAAGTGGTTATCAAGAGGTACCAATAGCAATCGGGACACATTTTAAATATTGCTCCTATAAACCTTGAAAGTTGCTAGGATCATATGTTTTCATTATGTATTTTCTAAAGGATATGAAGTCTAAAACGTAAATATCTGCCATTATTTAGTATTTATTTAGGGACTTCAATCCTCAATAATTTGCCAAAAAATCCCACAAATTTTATGAGAAACAGACCAAAAATATGAGATAAAAATCTGGACAGTTGAGAGGTATGCCTCTCACCCACTACCATTCCTAAATGCGACGTCTTTTCCTGATCATATAATTTTAACTAACACTGTTGATGGACAATTTTCCACAGTTTCTCCAGCCAGCTTGGTTGACATTGGCATCCTGAGGCGGTGTAGCATTATGTTCACTGACAACCCTCTACTCCTAGGCCACACAAACTCAACATAAGAGATGCAGCTATATTAAGAACCTTGAATCCATGCTCTCTCACACACCATTCAGAACATATGACAATGAGTGGGTTGTCAGGATACACACCTCACCTCCTACTCCACCCAAACCCACATCACACATACCTACATATGCGGATGTCCTCACCAGAAAAATACCTAAACAGCAAATACCTCACAAACACAAGCACACTACACATAATACTTCTCTGCAGAACACAATACACATAGTAGCTCATGCACCAGTGTCTCACCTGTCAAGCCCTTAAGGCAAAACACAAAACCAAACATATTAGTCATAGGTAATTCCATCGTGAGATGCACAGATGTCCCTCTCACCAGGCTGGATAAGGAAAAGGTCACAGTCCGTTGTCTGTCAGGTTCCAGGATATGCCATATCACACATGCACTCAAGTCTCAACAACAGGTACTGTTATGACTCCGTCATAGTACATGTTGGTGTGAAGGACTTGAGACTTACCTCTCTGGACTATATGAAGAGAGACATGACTGAGTTCTCAGGCTGTGTGTTGCAGGCAGGTATTGTCCCTAGCCTTAAGCAGCATTTTACCTTCACCTAGAATGATGCCTCAGTACAAACAAAAAATGATTGACTTCAATAATTGGCTTAGTTTCTGTTGTCATTCTAAAGGGATCCAGTATCTGTCAGCTTGGGATGACATGATCAGACCTCACTGCTTTGCTAGAGATGGTCTTCATCTGTTACCTCTGGGATTTCAGCTACTGGCTCAGGCTATTGCCACCCCCATAGTGCCTTTTTTAGGCAGTGTCTCAAGGACAAAATTCCTGACGTAAAAACTCCATCTAAAAACAATTTCAAGGTTATGCTGCTAAACATTAGGAGTCTTAACACAAAACTGCACTCACTGGAAGCAGTCACCACTTTGGAAGACGCAGACATTTGTGCAGCCACAGAGACCTGGTTCAAGACTGTGCAGAGCACCCCAACCATACCGGGTTACACCTCTTTCCACACGTTCAGATCACAAACTGAAGGTGCAAAAACTAAAGGAGGCAGTGTATCAATATTCATTAAAGATAAATATACCTCCAGATTGGTTAAACAGTATGATTGCCTGGAGATACTATATGTGCAATTAACTGTTGGTAGGACACCCTGCATGAATCAGGACACCCAGTCTGCCTATTTGGATCTACTTGAGTCTAACAAGATACATCTGAACACCACGGTTTTGGGCGACTTCAACTACCCTTCCATTGACTGGGTAAATTACTCATGCTCAAACTCTTTTGCCCAAAGGTTCCTGAACTTTGTTAACTCCAATGCCCTGGACCAGCTGGTTGACACCCCCATAAGGGATGCCAACATCCTGGATCTGGTGCTTACCAATATGGGGGACCACTGTAGCACCCCAACTGTGAGGTCTTCCTGGTGAGATCTGACCACAAATCAGTTTCATTTGAAGTAACTATTGCATCTGTTCCCTCCCAGCAGCAACTAAACTAAAAAACTTCTCCAAAGCAGATTGCAACCTTTTACAGGATGGTATAAATAACTTCACTGCACCTCCCTCTCAGATGGAGCTGGCAACTATGCCAAGTTTTACACCAATGCTTTATACAAACACCTGTATAACCTGATAGAACCAAAACAAACTCCTCAAAGTAAGAGCAAACCTGCCTGATGGACAACTGCCCTGCCGTTAACAGGCTTTAAAAGAGGAAGAAATTGCTAAGAGTAAGAGGGTGCGAGCCCTAAACTTGAAATACTCCCTCCTCAGCTTAAAGAAGCAAACAAGACTTCTTGTGAAGGCCTCCAAAGCAAACTACAAATCCAAATTAGCTTCCTTACTAAGGACAACCATAAAGCATTCTTTATTTACATCCATAACCTAAAAGAAAAGGCCCAGATTCGTGCTGAACTGGTAGTTAATGATACCACATATACTGAGCCTGTGGACATAGCTAACCTGTTGGCCGACAGATTCTGTGAAAACTTCACTCCCCTTTCCCCACTTCACATACCCCATGACATCCCTACCACCTGTTTCCTACCTTGTATCTGTGCCCTCTCTAAGACCAAAAACAGCATCTATGATACCTGATAACATCTCAGGCTGCATCCTAGGTGGGCTCCAACAAGAATTAGAAACACCATTGAGTACTCTTTTCAATCATAGTCTAAGCACCAGTTTCATCCCAGCTGAATAGAAAACGGCCACAGTTATTCCCTTGCACAAAGGTGGTGCTTCCACTGACCCCTGGAAATATAGATCTATTAGCCTCACTAGCCTCATCTCCAAGGCCATGGAACGAGTCATCATGGACCTTATCAACAAAGATATAGATGATCTCCAAATACTTGACCCTACTCAGTTTGAATTTGTCAAAGGTAGATCATGCCTGTTAAACCTGGTGGACTTCTTCAGACAGTTACCAACACCCTGGATGAGGGGAAATCTATGCGTACAGCCTACCTAAACTTAGCCAAAGGGTTTGAGACTATCACTCACTCAGGCATCATTGGCAAACTTACCCAGCTAGGTATCAATATTTATATCGTTAGAGGGGTCGCCAACTAGTTCACTGATAGAACCCATGTAGTCAAAATAGGGGTATCCATCTCCAACAGTAGACCTGTAAGTAGTGGTGTTCCACAAGGATCAGTCCTGGGGGCCACTACTGTTTGGAATCCATTTCTCTGAAGTACAAGCAAAAACTAAAGGTCTGTGGTTGACAAAGTTTGCTGATGACTGCAGACTGCGTCAGTCATAGAATCTCCAAATGATGTCAACATCCTTCAAGAGGGTCTTACACAAACAAATGATTGGTGCCAAAGTCATGGCCTTAAACTCAATGCAAAAACTGTACTATCATCCCTTTCAGTAAGAGCAATGTTCCTGCTAACTACCACATCAATAGCAACACCTTAAGTACGCACTCAGTGGTGAGAGACCTGGGCACACAGGTTGACAGCAACCTTATCTTTGGCCATCATTTTAATAAGAAGGGCATTCTGTATTGCTCATCTCAGAAGTAAGGGCATTGCCTCCAGAAAAAAAAGAAGTAACCTCCCTGTACTCTTTCCTCATCAGGCCAATAACTGAGTACAATGTATCTTTTGGTATGTACCTTTCTAAGCACGTGCAGCAACTGGAGAGACCACAAAGATTCCTCACAAGGAAAATTCAAGGTCTTCAGCATCTGTCTTATGTGGATCATCCGAAATCACTCTCACTTTATTCTGTTTCATATGGACTACTCAGAGGCAATCTCTGCCTTGCATACAAGGCAATCTCTGACCCTGCTTTATTTTAAATGTTGCATATCCGTAAGGCAAATTGTTCACAGGTTACTCGCTCTAAAGACCTTAATTTGGTATGTGACAGTAATAGAACATGCTGGAGGGACAAATTTGTCTCCCAGAGATTACCACACCTTTGGAACAGACTCCCACTTCATGTCAAATAGAGCACCTCATTGGCCCTCTTCAAACGCAATCTGGATGATTGGATAGGTGACCATAAATTCACCAAGAGGGTTCCATTTGTGTCCTTCTTGGACAGGGGTAATAGGTGCTGATCGTGGAAATAAGGGTAGAACCTGGCTAGACTTGTAAGGGCCCTAGGGCCATTAGCCTAGTAACATCCTATGATCCTATGAAGCTTACCACCATTGCGGATGTGTAAGTGGAAGGGACCATGTGAGAGCGGGTGTGCCTAAACTATACAGCAAAAACATTGGGGGGAATAATTTAATTAAGCTGGTGGTCTGATGGCAGGTAGGCCCTAGAAGCCACTTGTTTTTAGAGGCTCTGTGGTGCATTTTAGAGTGGAAGTTGACACAATTTCAAATGTCTGTAATACTGGGACTCCGAGATTGTGGCCAGCTATATGACATCACAGTGAATATAGCCAAGATCATGCAAGCTAAAATGCCCAACAAAGGTGGAAATAATGGACTGTCCAGCAGATGGCCTCCCACCCCTGGAAGGTAATACTCAGCATGGACAGCATGTATATGTGTGTGTGTGTGTGTGTGTGTGTGTGTGTGTGTGTGTGTGTGTGTGTGTGTGTCTCCCCTGAAAAGTGTCTACTAGCCTAGTGGGACTAACCTAGTCAACAAAGGATAAATAAAAAAAAGAATATATATATATATATATATATATCTATATATATATATATATATATATATATATATATATATATATATATATATATATATATATATATATATACATACATATATATATATATATATATATATATATATATATATATATATATATATATGGATTCATTTCATAATCTCGAAATACTGAAATCTCGAATTTCAGTTTTTCGAGACCATGAAATCGAATCCACATAACACCGAAACACCAAAACCGCAAAATTCAAAACACCTAAAACACAGCACACACCAGACCACACATATACCACAACACAACATAAACAAAACAACACACATCCACAAACCTACAACATAAATAAGCTGGGGGGCAAGCCCCCCTGCATCTCCCACCCCCTACTTATATATACTAACTCCGACATTGCACAAACAGTAAACAAAAGCAAACGCACACACACATTCTACAGCCCCTCACACACACACACATCATACATATCAGCACACTCACATACACTCAAACTCCCACCCAAAACCCTTACAAAACACTGACTTGCCTGACATAACACCTAAATCCACACACGGCACCACACACCATCCACATACAGTCCCGGACATTATGTAGCGTAAAGCCGTAACCGCAAATTCGAGATATTCAAATTTGCAATTATGCACTTTCACTGTTTTCAAACTTTGACTTTATAGTCTCGAGGTACTGAAATTCGACATTTCAGTATTTCGAGATTATAAAGTGTTTTTATATATATATATATATATATATATATATATATATATATATATATATATATATATATATATATATAAATGGATCACCTTCATTTCTTCAAAAGTTCATTTCAGTGACACTCAACTCAGCAGGCCCAATTCACTGAAAGTTCATTTCACTGACACTCATTTTGTCAACAATGATATATGGCCTATTCCCCACTGTACAGCGACCCTGGAGCTAGACTAGATAGTAAGGGGGTGTGTGGGGGCACAGCCCCCCACAACTGGGAGTGTGTGGGGGGCGAAGCCCCCCCCCACATACTGGGATTCTATAATGTTTTTTTGGAAAGAGTTATTCATTGCACTTGTAAGACTACATCTGTAAACTGTAAAATGTTAATGATATGTGGGGGGCTTTGCCCCCACACCCCCCTTACTATCTATTCTAACTCCAGGGTCACTCAACAGTGGGGAATAGGCCATATATCATGGTCGACGAAATGAGTGTCAGTGAAATGAACTTTCAGTGAATTGGGCCTGCTGACTTAGTTGTCAGTGAAATGAACTGTTGACGAAATGAAGGTGACCCATATATATATATATATATATATATATATATATATATATATATATATGTATATATGTATGCACACATACTCATGCACTGTCTCTCTAATGAAGCTTCCTGCAATTCTAAAGCACTCGATATTAATTTTTTTTCAAGTCTATTTTCCTACATAGAAACAACAGTCCCAAAGGATGGAGCAGCACAACTCAAACCAGTAAAAATAATCCACCACACTGGCTGAACAATAAAGGATACCACCAGGATTAGTGAACACCACAGTTTATTATTGCTTTCATCTCAAAAAGACTTCTTCAGAATAAAATAACCATACAAATTTAACTGCTTAACTATCAAATCCTTAACTGGATCAATAAACCAATTCAAAATGTTACACTATTTAAAGAGCCAGAGTAAAAAACATACTAAAACACAAAAACATCTCATTGAAAGTTGTATGCACATTCATACCCCACAACTGTTCCAATCTGTCCAGATAAATGGCCCTTATCACCTGCTCGTTACCCTGTTCCCCTAAAAATCCAGTGTGATGTTCCAAGAGTTGTAGGCAGCTGTCAATCACATATAACTGATATTCGAACATGTACATAGTCAGAGAATGTATATGGAAACAAACCTGTCATTCTAGCACCTCACCCAAAGTGTATGACAGCAATTCACAACATGTTGCATTAACACCTGCAGCCTTTCATGCCTGTATGTAAGACACTGGTCACATATATAATAATTTATAAACATACCAGTGTACAATATAAGGCCATTGTGTAGTGTAATAATACATGTAAGGGGAAGACCACTGCAGTGACTAAGAATGTTGTGAAAACTACAAGGCTATATTAGTTGTTAATTGAACTCTCTCTCACCCAATACTATATGTGCATAACAACCCAATGACACTCCTCAACTGGTATGTGTACACTCCAACCGTTTGTTGGGACATATGTCCTAATGGTTTATAAATATTCACATTTGTTTCTATGCATGTGTCATGTGAAAATACACCCATATTGGTGGCCTGTTGCCATCAATGAAACCTGTATGCTCCTGTAATGGCCACTGTTGCTCCATATATGCATGTGATCTGCTTGCTCTGCAACTGTGTTAATTCTGGTGTGTTGGGTTAATGGGAATACCTATGCATGCTGTTATAACTAATCCTGAATGCTGTTGACTGTTACTAACCCATATCTGTCTTAAACTTGTGACAACACAGCTTGTATGGGAAGGCCAGTCCCAGCGGACCCACCTGTCCCACCTCAGCTGGCCATGGCACCGGGCACCAGCACATCTGGTGCCCAGCCTGGGACCTCCTCCTCTGTGGGCCCTGCACCACCTTCGGGTGGAACCGCTGCAGGGGATGGGGCTCACTCCCCCCTTGGAGCGGGCATGGAGGGGAACCTGTCACCTGTCAATAGGTCCCGGCCGTGGTGCGTAAGGAGCTCGATCTGGAGTATCGAGAGCAGCTACACCAGCTTGAGGGCCGAGTGGTACTATTAATGGGTGAGCCGGCCCCTCCTACACAGCCTCCAGCACAGCCACCTTCGGGGGGCCGTGAAGGTGCAGTGGTGATTGTTCATGGGTGGGGACCTCAGTCCCACTGTTTCCAGTTGGGGGCTCATGGGCTTGCGCCTTCCAAACACCCCTCCCCGTCCAAGATGTTTACCCCCTACATGTGTCATATACTGGCCCTGTATGCATCTGGTGTGTCTTGTCTGTTAACCTACCCAACCTACCTCCCTAAATATACCTACTACCCCTCCCCAACATCCCACTCCCACCTACAAAAAGAAAAAAAGGGCAATCTGTTCCCACAAAAAAATCTCGCCCCATACATAGCTGTCCATTTCACACATGTGTCCGCCTGACACAAGTAATCTGGTCTGAGTGGCATCACAATGAATATATGTTGTCCTCACCCCTCTCCCAGGGATTTGAGAGTCCAAATATACCTACAAATATAGTGTATATGCACAGCTGTTGCTGTAGAAGAAATGGGCATCTATGGACCTTTCCTATACCCTTCCTGCACATGCCTAGCTATTTTCCCTACTGTCTTTTCCTTTCTGTGCCCTGTTTTTCACCACTTTCCTATCAACCCCTTTTCTTTTCTTTTAAAGGAATTAGCGCAGGGTAAGCTGCAGTAAGCACTTTTAAGCAGCGGTAAGCGGGTTTGTGCGGGTTTGTGCGGGGGGGTAAGCTATGCCTACACAGGTTAAGAAATCTGAAGCTAACTGTAAGAAAACACAAGCAGAGGTTGGCAGTGCTTACCGTTGTGCAAACTAGCACAAACCCACTTACAACTGCTTAAAAGTGCCTTAATCACTCTGTAGCCAACGTCCCATGTTCTGTCCAGCAACAAAATAAGGAGCCTCTTCTAGTATCAAACCCAGGACACTGCACACCATATCCAAAGTGATTTACCACTAAGCCATCTCAGATATACATATCCTTTATGTATTCACAAACATATCATCCAGCCCAGTCATTCAACAGTACAGAGAATGTATTCCAACATGTAGATGTATGTGTGTGAGTGAATATATTAATGTCTAACCAGGTACAACATATTTTATATATATATATATATATATATATATATATATATATATATATATATATATATATAAATATTTATGAACATATACACATGCAAATGCCTACATCTGTAGATATATATGTCCACATCTACATGTCTAAACATATACGGCAGTTTTATATATATATATATATATATATATATATATATACACATACATACATAGGTATATACGGACATACAGCTGTAGATAATAGGGAAATAACAAAACATATATGTCCTCATGCAACGTCAATGGGGTTGAGAAGCCCCACACAATATACATCTGGTATGAATAGGTATACCCCCCAGTCAAGCACGACCCACCTGTAATACAGTGCCAAGTGTTGCAGATCCCATAACCAGGCCCAGACACAACATGGCTATCCCTAGGATACATATACACAGACACATATATGCAGATACAGGTATATATATATATATATATATATATATATATATATAGGTATATATGTAACTACACATACACACACAGAGATTTGTACAGTAATATACATATGTAGTACATGCACACAATATGGAGCAGCCAGTATTCCTACAGTCACCACCTTAACAACTGGAAACTGTATGAGCCACACATATGAATGACATTCATAGCCTGCAACATATACCCACAGATATATCAAAGGGTATAACACCGCACACAGGTGTGCATAAATGAATGTGAAAGCTTTATTTGTGTACTATGACAGTTGTATATGCCATGTCATATAGCTGTTTAGACACTGACATACATATGAACAGTGCAATGCAACTGTGAAACAGTTATACTAAGACAGTACTCTGGAAAGGTTGACATATGTTGCTGTGCAGGCCGAGGCCTTCAAGTAGTGCATCAGTAATGACAGACTGGGCCACAGCATACCAGACAATCAACAGTGTGATTGTGATGGTGTCAGGTAATGCAGCTGTAGAGGTCAGCAGCCTCTATCTACACTCTGTACACAATCCCTAGGGGGTAAAGACCCCAGCTGACACAATGGGATGTATCTGTTGCATAACAAGGCATACCTGACACCATCACAATCACACTGACAAACAGAACAGAAAGGCCTGCATTTACCCAAGGTGGATCGTATGGTAAAGTACATCCAGATACCTTAAGGCAGCTTATCCCAGATACCCACACATGTAACAGCCAAGGTTAGTCATGGTGCTGCCCCCCTACACTCACTAATATTGGATCATGTACCACTGTTAAATACACTGACCTCTAGAGTGCATTAGGGCACACATGTATTGTGTAGGCGAAACCCACACATATATGGCCCCAACCCCCAGTATCTGTGGGGGGCACAACAGCAGTGATGGCAGGAATGACAGCATGACATACACACAGCCCCGTACATACAACCCCTGACAGCATGTCATATGTGCAAAGCCTGGTATGTAGGTGGAGGACAGAGGCTGGAACACAGGCACATATGTGTAAAACTGTTGTCATACAGTAAGCAAGATATGTATATGTGTACATATCTATATGGATATATGTAAACTTATATATACATATATGTTCACCATATGTCCTCTACATGGAGTGGAGCCCTACCTCAGCCCCAACAGTCCCAACCTCTCAGTGCAAGGGGATGTCACGTATGTAGTGCAGGTATATTTGTAGACTATTGCTACTGTAACTGGGAAATGGCTGCACAGAAATAGTGTGTGTGGGAGGCCACATCTGCTGCTAACGTGTGCCATTGGCTACTTACAGACATCCTAAGGTCAACATAGTACAGTACCACTGCTAGCCCAGTAATGCCCCTGTAGACTACAGCTGTGATATGGCCAATATATGTGGACAGTCTGACGCACTCGGGTCAGACCAGGGGTATACACAGAACCCCTTCATGCAAGACATGTGGACTAGGCCTGTCAATGTGGATGTTAACAGCTATGTAGAGGGGTATAACACGTACATACTGGTATACATTTGCCCCCATAGCTTATGCATTCATACACCCCTATCTGTCCTGACTCTTAATAACCGCTGGTACAGAGGTGCCATGGCCACATATTATCCACTAGCTACTGACATACATCTGAACAGCATCCCACTGCATTGTCTGACATACATGACTGTTATGGTGGCCAGGCAGCAGTACATCTGGCAAGTATCTGGACATGACATCTCACTGGATAAGTACAGTAAGCTGCTAGGCATGTAACAATGCACTGTGCAGGCTACAGGCAGACTGGCTCAACACTGGCCTACATCTTGTATAGGGGAATGCACATGTACTTGCATATATAGCAGGCTCAACAGCCATGTCCAAGCACAGGGTAAGGTACACCTGTGTGACAGTGCATTACCCACAACCAATGTGAACACAGTCACAGTCACATATGGTAGGCTAGCATAATATTACAGTATATGGACTATCTGTTCTACATCATCCTCATATGTGCCAGTCACAGAATGTCCCTACGTATACTGGGCTGCTACACAGTTTGGTCTGATGGCTGTCTGTGGTATGGGACATATGTGAGTGTATGGCCCCACAAATGTGTACGGTGAAATGGTACCATACAGTGGGGCAGCATGTAACATCTGACAGAAGGGAAGTTAGGACAATGACATCTACCACAGTCTGTACACAGGCTAAAGTACATATTAACAATACACACACTGCCGATATTCACCGTCACTACACAGACCACAGTAGTGTGCAAACATCCACAGAATGTTCAGCTTTTGTCATGAAATATAACCCCTACTGTACATGACATGTGTAGCAATCTGATATATCACTGGCTTGTTATCAGATATGATGACACTATTTATGGCGTACAGCACATATGCACCACTTCATGCACGCCATATGTACAAACATTGACAGTGGGTGGCTGACAGCACATACACAGGGCCAATATAGACATGTTGCTGTGATAACCTTGTATATTTTCCATTGTAACAGTGTTTGTTGCAACATATGTCCTATGAGGGATATGAAGCCAGTAACTGTCACGGCCATCACCATCCACAGACTGCAATCCTCACACTACCGTCTGCATTCCACAGAGAGATGCACTGTGGATAACACATGAAACCATAGGCACAACACTGTCCACTCTACAGATGACCCTGCAGATGTGGATTCCTCATATACATGGAACTGACATGGCAGGTATTACTACATGTACGACAGGCATATCCAAACAAACACTATTAAACCAACATTACTCCAAATGCAGTATAGCAGCACTTACTGTCTGTAGTCAGGTCAGGCACATCCCCCTCCTGTTTTTTGCCCTCATTCCACGGTGTATGTTGTTTGAGTTAAATTCCCAATCCATCTGAGATGCTGTTTGCCAAACAACAGATCTAGTTCCTGCTCACAGTGACTGAAAAGGCCCAACACCACTATGATGTTCCTAGGTATTGGAATTTGTTTCCATGCAATTGGTTATGGGAGTGTTACCCCAGCTGTTCCACATTCAGTCAGCTAGGGAAGGGCTGCAGTTGGTGCAGAGACCATCAGCTGATCATGAGCATCACATAAAATACACATGCTGCTGCCTAAGAAAGGTAGGTGTGGGTCTCCACATCCACCAGAGAGGGAGTGGGGGAGGCAGACAGATGTAACTACATGTCAGGGAGGGGTGGGACTGTAAAACCAAAGCATGTTTGTGTCACACACCTACCAGCACAGGGTATCAGACCCCCCAACAACTATATAGTGCTATCACAGTTCGATGCAGTTATTGGATGCACCACATGGGTTACCTGATGTGGAGCACTCAGAACATATATGTGAGGGTGAGTGACATCTGCAACAGGGATACAGTAGATATACAGTAGGTGTTGTACACGTGCCTGTCTGCATGAACAGGTGCCAGCGTCAACACAGGCACACTCACACAGGGACGCACACACACTGACACACTTGACAGGGCCAGGAGTGCAACTCATCTCTAGTGGGATTGCCACAGCACATTAATGTGCAGGTATCATGTGCACCACACGGGTCATATGGAGGCCGTATGGGCAAAGAGTACAAGGAGATGTCACAGATCAAACAGCATGCTTCAGTATGCCCTGGGGGGTTTTAGTGAGTGTGGATGTGGACATACACACCATACAACACACACACACATGAACACACAGTGTGCCAGTTCTGACATGCATGGGTGCATGTCTACACAGGTGTGTGGTGGTCAACTGTGCCAGCAGGATGTACAAGGGTAGGCAATGGGTATACCTTGGCATCAGGCCACATGATAATGGTCTGCATTGTGGCTCAGGCCTGTGGTTCTTACATTTGCCCACACAGGTGGGTATTCCATCCCCCATCCAGTCACCTGGGTAACTGTTGTGTGTGGCCAATGCTGTATACCACATGCCATGTATGTGTTCCTTAATCCATGACATGGATGGTGTCTGGGATGTGCACACCTCCCACATGCATGTACAGTGACATGTGGAACTGTACCTGTGGTGTCTGGCCCATGTTGTGAACACAGATTATCATCGGATGTGCCAGTCTTGCCCACCAGTGGCAGGAACTGGTACTGAGCAGCAGGTTTACCCTTCACCTACATTGATGGCATGCCAACAGCATTCCCTGATGTCAGTGTCATCTGTCCATACAGGTAGTGCAGGTGTCCATTGGGGAACATGGTAGAGGTGCACTGTCTGCATGTACGTGCATATTGGACAGATGGGCAGAGTGACATGCCCTCTGTAGCCAACTGCTATAACTGCATAGCTACTATCAGTGGCCAATATGCAGTGTACTAACCATGCATTGGCTGCTGCCTAAGCATGTGTGTTCATATGACACATGGGTTGAGTGTGTGCTCTAGGTAATAGTGGGGTTGCTAATTTGGATTGTCTGGCCTTGATGTCACATGCATGGATATGGCTTTGCACCCCAGCCTCCCAGCTAATTTACATCTGTTATCCCTGTATAGTTGACATTGTGATATATAGTACGCCCACCATAAAATAAATTAGCAAAACCCCATCCATAATGCCCACAGTTGACACACACTCACCTCTACATAGGATACAGGTTACAAACACACACACACACACACACACACACACACACACACACACACACACACACACACACACACCTGTTAGGTCTGGGAGTAGAAACCCTACCTGGCTACTTTATTACACTACAGCACTACGCAGTTACAGTACGTGCCACAGACATTACTGGAGTACTATTTCCCTACAGATGTATTTCACAGTGAATGACATCAGCAGGATTACCAAAGTAGGGCATTTCAACTGTACTGCAAGTGACTAGCCTAAAATGCATTGCTCCCTACACAGACAGTGAGACACACACAAAACAGCCACAACTGACATGTGTGGGTATAGAACCCCTGATCGAGGTCTATATCACACTACAGCATAGAGCTATTATGGGACGCACCACAGGGATTGCTAGAGACATCCTTCCCCAAAGATGTACTTCACATTGAATGACATCAGCAGGTTTACCAAAGTAGGGCATTTCAACTGTACTGCAAGTGACTGGCCTAAAATGCATTGCTCCCTACACAGACAGTGAGACACACACATAACATCCACAACTGTCATGTGTGGGTATAGAACCTCTGATCGAGGTCTATATCACAGTATAGCATGGAGCTGTTATAGGCCGCACCACAGGGATTACTAAAGAACTTTTTCCCCAAAGTTTTACTTCACAATGAATGACATCAGCAGGATTGGCAATGTAGGGCATTTGAAATGTACTGCGAGTGAGTAGCCTATGATGCATTGCTCCATACACAGACATTGCAACACACACAAAACATCCAGAACTGCCATGGGTGGAGATGGAACCCTACCACAGTTCTACACCACACTACAGCAGTATGCAGTTACAGGATGCCCTACAGAGATTACTGGGCTATGACTTTCCCACAGGTGTATTTCTAGGTGTGTGACATCAGCAGCCTTGCCAAAGTCGAGTATGTGTATTGTACGGGGTGGAAGTGGCCTAAAAAGCATTGCTCTCTACTCAGACACACACACAGACACACACAGACACACACACACACATACACACACACACACACACACACACACACACACACACACACACACACTTGCCAGGTCTGGGGTTAGAACACCTTCCTCACTACTTTATCACGGTGCACTATGGAGATTACTGGGCTATGATTTCCCCAGGGGTGTATTTCTAGGTGAGTAACATCAGCAGCCTTGCCAAAGTCAAGTATGTGTATTGTATGGGGTGTGAGTGGCCTAAAATACATTACTCTCTACTCAGTCAGACACACACACACACACACACACACACACACACACACACACACAGTTGCCAGGTCTGGGGTTAAAACACCTACCGCAATACTTTATCACACTACAGTAGTATGCAGTTACAAGTCAGGCTACTGCGATTACTGGGCTATGATTTCCCCAAAGGTGTATTTCTAGGTGAGTGACATCAGCAGCCTTGCCAAAGTCGAGTATGTGTATTGTACGGGTTGTGAGTGGCCTAAAAAGCATTGCTCTCTATGCAGTCAGACACACACACACACACACACACACACACACACACACACACACACACACAGTTGCACACTACAGCAGGACGCAGTTACAAGACATGCTATGGAAATTACTGGGCTATGATTTCCCCAGAGGTGTATTTCTAAATGCGCGATATCTGCAGCCTTGCCAATGTTGTGTATATGAACTGTATTGAGTGTGAGTAGCCTAGAAAGCATTTCTCTCTACACAGGCAGAGACCGAGACACGCACACATACACACACTCTCACAGTTGCCAAGTCTGGGGTTAGGACTACTACCTAACTAGTTTATCAGTACAGCAGTACACAGTTATGGGAAGCGCCGTGGGGATTACTGAACTACAGCTCCCCCAAAGATGTATTTCACACTGGATGGCCTCAGCAGGCTTGTCATGATACTGCTATGGGGAGGGCGGTGAGTGCATGGGCCATAACCCATTCATGTAGGGGCTGACATGCCACATTCGGGCACACACAGGGTCATATGCCACAGGTACATGTATACAGCTACTAGGTGACATCTTCCTTGTACAGTCATGTTGCACAGCTGGCACATGCAAAACGCTGTCATGCTGACAGATACTGGTGGCTAGTATCTGCAGTGAGTGATAACTGCACCTCATGTGTTTGGGGCTCTTTGGCTGTATGCTGGGTGGGACAGGCCCAGATGTCTCCTTGTCACGGTCACCCTCTTCAACACATCTATGTCTGTCTACCTTTGACTTATTATAGTGTGTTGTTCTTACATATATGTCTGGATTCCTATCCACTGTGTGCAAGGCAGGAGTGGTGCATACTGATGTGTCTGCACTGAGAACTGCAACTGCCAGATATGTCTGGTCCACTGTTGTTTGCTGACATGGCCTTTTTGTGTTTCAGTGTGTGAGCATGCCCAGTATGGCCATCTATATTGCATGTGTGGATCAAGTCCAGGTGGTTTTTACTGTGGTGCTGACCTTTGTGCTGTACACTGACAGGTAGCATGCTGTGTCTGCAGGGTATACATCAGTCATTTGGCATTGACTGTTGCTACATTTCTGCTTAGCGGGGGGGCACCAAACTGTTTCTACATTTCTACACAGGGGTGGGGGGGCACAACTGACTGTTACTATAAGTGTACATAGGATGGTGGGGCACACCTTACACTTTTACACAGTTGCTAGGACTGTACTGGTATGTCAGGTACACCATTTCAGTCTGTAGTCTTACCTATCGTGCTGGCTAGAGGCATACCAGTGTACTACAGATCGTAGGTTTCACTACCTACATATTAGTTTCTGACTTCCTAGCCTTCACAACTGACATCCAACTGGCTGGCCTGCTGTAGTCTGTCTGTGTAGGGCTGGGGTAGGGGTTACCCATGGGGCTCATTCAGTGGCCATCGTACAGCATTTGTTTGTGTTGTCTACACCTATCCTGCTGGCTGTGACTGTTGTTGGGTATGTGCCCCCCCCCCCGACTGGCATGTGTGAGTCACTTACCTTCTGGGTGTCCCAGTATTGAGGGCGGTGATGCAGGGCTGCCTATGTTGGATGCACATAGTACACTCCCTATACATGGTTGAGCACTGGTAGTGTCATGTTTGGCATCCCTTTTACTGTATGTGCGAGTCAGAAAGAGGTGTCATTCTCTGGGTCCCTACTGTGTCAGTGCATATACTATGCGTTGCCTCTTTGCCAAGGCCAGGGCATACTGGGCACGCCTCCTTCTGCCTATTGGAGCAGGCTCAGGTTGTTCCTCGTCTGAGTCACTCTGCGCCTGTGCAGGCTTTGGCACTGGTGGGGGGGCTGTGTGGCCCTGCCTCGTGCTGTTCCTGCTGCAGCTGTTTCTGCAGGATCATATTGTGTAGCATGGCACATACAAGGACAATTTGGGTACATGTAGTTGGTGAGTACTGCAAGGCTCCACCAGATGTGTCCAGGCACCGGAACCGTGACTTGAACATCCCAAGCACATGCTCTATTATGATTCATGTTTGTGCGTGTGCGTCATTATGGAGTTCTTGTTTGGGTGTGTGTGCATTTCTGATGGGTGTCATCAGCCATGGCTCCAGTGTGTATTCAGCATCCCCCACTAGGTGACCGTGTGGGATGTCCCCACTGGCAAATGTCTGGTACAGCTGCGTCATATGCCAGATGTGGAAATCGTGGTAGCTTCCAGGGCAACCAGCACACACATTCATTATTATGCCCTGGGCATCGCACATGACCTGGCAGTTGATGGAGGGGAAGCCCTTGTGGTTGATGTAGACCCTACCCCGCTCACCTGATGGTGCTTTAATGCGTATGTGCGTGCAGTCTATTGCACCCACTACCTCAGGGTATTCTGCTATCTGGTGGAAGAGATGCATATTGCTGGCCAACGCCTCACGGGTGATGGGGAAATATACATGCTCACCGACATGTGCTGACATGGCATCCAGGAATTGGTGAAATCCCCATCATATCCCCAGTTGGCCTTTGGAAGATACCTGTAGCTAGTATTCTTAGACCTACACATACCTTGGTATCCACTGGGATAGGTTCCCCTCTGTTAGTTCTGTGTGTGAGGCGTGGCTGGCACAGCTCAACAATTTGCTGTAGGAGGTCCCTGTCCACCCTATAGCGCTCCACTATCTCCAGCTCATGTAGCCCTTGGTAGGTTACCCTGGGTCTGTACACTCTTCTCTGTCTCCTCACTGTGGGTTGCTCAGCAGCATTCACATCCTCACCACCCTCAGCTTCTTGCACATGTTGGTTTATGATAGCAAAAGCAGCCCCTAACATTTTTCTCTTGCTTTCGTTTTGTAAAATGTCCCCGTCTGTATACACCGGTGGTGCAGAGTTTTTGGGAAAAACAAGGGGGAAAGGTGTTTGCATAGTTTATAGTGGTGTGCTGGGCTGGGCTGGTCTGCTGCCTGTGTAATTGGCTGATTCTGATACATTTCACCTGTCAGCTAAGCTAGTTCTCCTTGATTACCTTACTACTGCTGTTTTCCCTTCCCATTGCATCCCTGTTTAAGCCAGTGTACGCGCCGCACAAATGGAGTGCTCATATGTGCACAGAGCTGCTTTTTCCTGGTTTAACTTCCTTTTTCTTCCTGTAGAACCTGGTGTGTGGCGTGCACACCAGCTTACACTTTGTAAAGTATGCTAGGCAGGTTTAGACACTCTAGCTTAGCTGTGCTAACCTAGGAGCAATCTCGAGCCACAGGTCTCCAATCCTTTTACAGTATGCCTGACACCCCCCCATGATGTCACCTATATCCTAGTCTTGCACCCAGCTATTTATACTCTTACACTCTTGGGACATGCCTCACACCCTGGGAAAATCTGGGATTCACTAACCTTTCCCTCATTTGCATAGGATTGCCTGCTAATGCATAGTTACATGTCCCACACTGAGCCTCCCCCCTTAGCAACCACTTCTCACTGGCCAAGTTGTCTTTTGCCTGCCATTGACTTGCATGGCAGAATACTGATTTTTGTTAGAATGCTCATTCTCAGTTTATTTTATTATTTTCCCCCTGATCCTGTTTGCGCACTGCTGCCCTATGCTTACACAGCCGAGATAGGCGAAAATAATATAAAAGTTGTTTTATTTATTTTTTTTACGGTTTGCAATGTTAATGGCCTTCTACTTGGTCATTGGCATGCTTCCTCAATAATATGCAGCCTTTATTTGGAGCTGTCTTCCGTTTTGGAATTTGCAGAAATGTACTTGGTTAGTAACCGAGTACATTTCTGCAGATTGCTCTTGTCTTGCACGGACTATTGCAAGCTTCCTAGATTGCAATATCACCTAATTTGCATAGATTTCTCCAGCAAATTAGGTGATTTGCATACCAGGGCGTAGTCCATGCAAGATTAGTGCTGGAGCTCTTGTGCACACCCCTGCCGGCTGTTCCTGGATCGCACAGCAGACATATTGCCTGCGTGAGCTACTGCACTCATCTTGCACTCCGTGCAGGCTTTTGAGAATCCGAGGGATAGAAAGTAAACAAGTTAACAGAAAAGAGAATAAAGAGTTGGAAAATGATATATTTTTTTTAATGAGCTAGATAAAGTATTAGGACAAGTAAATATAGATTCGGCTGCAGGATAAGATGGAATAGGGTATGAAATCTATACAAATTTAAGAGACTGGCAAAAATATTTTTAAAGATTTTGAAGGAATGGTTAAATAAAAGTTTTATATATAAAAAACATATGTAATGGAATACTTAAATTCATATGGAAGTAGGAATACAGAATATAAAACACTGGAGACTGACAGTATTGAATAATAATGATTATAAGATCTTTATGAAAATAACACAAAAGAGATTTGAAACTGAAATGGAAAATATGATGGGAGATAGTATAAAGGGGAAGATTTGTCAAGAATTATTTATGATAGATAAACTCTGGATGATATTATGAATAGAAAAGAAGTAAAGATCATGATAGGAGACCTTAAGAAGGCCTTTGACACAAGAGGACACAAAATCATATGGGTAATAATGAAAGAATATAATAAGTGAAACAATTATGAAATTATGTATGTCAGCATATAGTAATAATAATAATAATAAAGTAAAAATACTTGTAAATGGCTGGCTAAGCCAAGAGGTACATATGAAGAGTGCTGTAAGACATGGATCAACAATGAGTTGTGCAGTCTTTGCATTACTGATGAATATGATTGTATGTGAAATAAATTATTAAATGAGGAAGGCAGGGTATATAATACCTGAAGGGTTAAGAATTCCAGTTCTGTTAAAACATGCAGATGACATTATAATAATAGCAAAATACAAAATGTGGATAAAAGAAGTACTAATTTGCACAAAAAGGTCTCTAAAGGTGATAGGGATGGCTTTAAGTAAAGAGAAATGTAAAGGTTTAAGTGATGTATTAAAGATAGGGGTTATATATTTTACAATGAATTAAATTTCTGTTTTAGGTATAACATTTGGAAATAAAGATGTAAGTAGAATTCAATGTGAAAAACAACAGAAGAGATAAAACAAGCCTGTCTTTTATAGAGAACATATACATTATCATTCAGAAAAAATGCTTAGTTGATAAATTCATTACTGATGGGAAACATATCATATTTTGCAAGTGTATTTATTTTGCAATAATTATATTTGAAAAATAATTATTGCAGACATGTTTTCCATTTTTTATGAGGTTCTAGTTTAAACTCAGTAAAAAGAGGAGATCTGTAAATAAAGGAGATGGAGACTTAGAGTTAATTAACCCTTTGGTATATGCTGCTTCATTTAATTTGTACAAAGTGCTAAAGTGGATAAATGAAAAAGAAGAGAAATTAGTAGCAAAGTTGTATAAATATAAATATGATAAATTGTGGGTTTAGAAAAAGAGTAAAATAGAAAAAGCACATGTAAATGAAGAAAAAAAATGTTACCAAGAAAAAAAATATTTTCGTGGAAAATAAAAATTGATGACATAGAAAAAGCAGAAAAGTATGGTATAAGAATCTAATGATAAAATATTAGTTTGTAAAACCATGGGAACATCTAACAGATGACTAAATTAAAACTATAAAAACAAGAAGGAAATGGTGCAATCAGAAAGTAGAATGTCAACAATTTTTTTTGTTGAGACTGGTAATAGACAAATTGCTAGTAAATGGACATATGCCATATAAGAAGACAAGTGATAGAATATGTTTACATTGTCAAGAAGAAGAAACTATGGAACAAGTGTTTTTGAAATGTAAAAGAGTAAAGACGTTATGGGGAAAACAATATGAAGAAGATGTTTTTCAAAAATATAAAATAAGTTAATAAAATAAACATGGATATGATTAAATACGGATATTATATGAATAAAAGTTAAGACTGTGTTAAAAGAATAGAGCAAGAGTTATTTTATGTCATATAGGTTATATATATGGAATGAAAGAGTAAATGAAACAATGTTTAATGGTAAATTACCTTTTACAATAATATCAGGTAAAATCAGATGGTGGTTATGGAAAAAGGAGTAGGGGTATAATGGAGATGAAAATTTAGTATGATTGTGTATATCTATAAATGTACATTTGTAAACATTTGTAAATATGTAAATATTTTGTAAATAAAAGAGTTATTTTTGTATATAAAGGCCCCCTACTATTTTTGATAGGTGATATGGGATATATTACAACCACCTGAGTGACCACTAACTTAAGAAGATGTGACCTTGGTTCCTTGGTTTAACATATCTTCCAAAGGATGACACACTCAGGAGTGCAACACCCCCCCCCCCCAATGCTGCACTGCAATATTTTGGGCCACTTACTCTTCAGTATTTTCATAAACTATGTGTATATGACTGTAACAAATAAATCATTAGTGCAGTATGCTAATAACTCTGCACAAATTTGTAATGCCTCTTCCGTAGATAATCTGTGTACTTCACACAAAAATCTTTCAGTGCTCTGCAACACTGGCTAGAAAATGTGTTTCTAAATACGAAAGAAAATAAACACGTTTTTCAGAGCAGATAGTACATCAAAATAACTGAATTTGTAATTTTTCATGGAGCAAGTTAACTTTACTAAGCTACTGGAGTCATCATAGATGAAAATCTACAATTTCACAAGCGTAACAAATTGATAGTCAGCAAAACATACAATAAACTAGGGATGTTGTACAAAAACAACTATCTGAGCATGTGTTACCCATAATCACAAGTACACTCCCACTTCTACAGTCTTGGCTAGCTTACAAAATCAATAAATACATAAAACTATATACATACATAAATTTGAACTATGCTACTTCTTCTTCTTTCGGCTTTTCCCGGTTAGGGGTCGCCACAGCGTATCACCTGTCCGGTCATGATTGGCAGTGGAGTTTTACGGTGTTGAGTTGCCAGCCCGGCGCTCAACCTTCCACAGGAGGCACACACACACACACACACACACACACACACACACACACACACACACACACACACACACACACACACGCCTAGGGCCAACTTAGAGTGTCCAATCCTACCTACAGCATGTCTTTGGGATATGGGAGGAAACCAGAGCACCCGGCGGAAGCCCATGCGACCACAGGGAGGACATACAGACTCCGCACAGAAGGCACCCTAGCTGAGAATCGAACTGGAGAACCTCTTGCTGTTTGGCAGCAATGCTAACCGCTGCACCACCGTGGCCACCCCTAAATTTGAACTATGCTACAAAAGGCTAAATTCAATGCCATACTCTGCTATAGAACCTGTCATTGCCAAGCGCTACAAAAATTGGAGGGCTAGAACTACAAACTTCTCTGCTACATTCACAACTGAGAGTAGCTTATACCATACTATTTTAAGATAAACAAAATTTCATCCCTAATATGGTACAAAATGCAATACAAAAAGAAATGTAAGATCACTGAATCGGAATGAAATCCTTACTATTAAATCTGTCAACCACTGTGGAAATTCTTATTGTGTGCAACAACCTGAAAACAATTGAATGAAACAGCTTTATGACACATGGTTCGGGCAGTGAATAAATTAAACTTTAAAAAAATAATCAAAAACTAGTCATATTATCTGTAGCATTCTTTAGAACTATTTATTTTTTTTTCAGTCCAAAATTATTAGATAATTTTCTTAAACATATTCTTTTCACTTCCCTTTATTATCTCAACAGCTTCTTACTACTTTACTCTTTTGTGTCTATATATTTCAGTATCACTCTCAGATCAGTTTACAGAAAATTATTGTCTCCTGTATTACCTTTGCCTTTCTTCCCCTACCTCATCTTCTTCACTTTTTACTTTCCAGTCTTATATACTTTGATTACATTTCACTTACCATACTGCATGTACACACTGGGTGGGATTCCAAAATGTCTTACACTGAGCTACATCAAGAGTGCAGTGTAATTAAATAGTGTAATGTTTCTGGAATATTTAAAGAGTCAATGTATCAGAGTCCATGAGCCAGATTCCAAAAGAAAGTTATAGATAGCAGAGTGCACATAAGGAAAATGTTGGTGAAGTATTGGTGGACACAGTTCCAAAACAGATGTAAAGTCAAGTTCAAGTAATAATTGATTCAACATAGGATAATTGCAGACACCATGCACACTAGATTCCAGAACACAATGGGTGCACCCAATGACAATAACATGCAACAGAGTAGTGTGCCAACAATTTTATGAAAGCACTTGGCAAAGGCCATACTTGCTGTCAATTTCCTCATAAGAATCGATACAAATGTATCCACATTCCTGAGAATTCCACACTACAGTTTAAAAAAAAATGCAAATTGCAGTTAATGCAATGCAGCAGGCCAGGATTCTACAAGCTATACTACAGAGTGATCTACAATTGTGTCACAGAAGGCATCCAGCAAGTTGCCAAGCCAGACTACAGTTAAGCCAGTTGTCTGATTGGGAAATCATAGATAGATAGCTACAGATTAGACAGAACTAGTGTAGGATGTGTGCACCTTTGCATGTATTCATGCAGTCTGTATATTAACCCTATCCTGGTAGAAACAAAAGTGTGCCTGAGTCTGGGTATACTCACTTCTGAGACATTTCGGGCATGTAGCTGATGTTGTAGGGTTGTCCAGGCAGCCATTAGCTGCATACTAGTATAGTTCCTGGTGGTTATGTGCTGCAAAGTGGATGAAGTCATCCACTTCCCAGCAGCATCCATGGGGCACCATAATGCCATGGAATGGTACTATGCAATTGCCAATTGTCCCCCATCCTCGGTGCAATTAACTGCACACCCATACCAAAAAAACCCAGTGTCAGATCATGCTAAATGATAAATCAATAGAAAGGGATGGTCATCACTCAGTTGTCAGGTAGTGTGCTCTGCAAATTACCTCATTATCAATATCATGGCAACACATCCAACTAGCCTACTTGTTGCTGCAATGTGGAGGGAAAGTGAGCTGAGGGTCACTTTCCATCTGAGTGACATTCTAGCGGGGCTACTACTCAGTATGTACAGGACCACAGCTATGATGTAATCTGAATCAAGACTGGTCAACAGTAAGCAAGGTGGCTAAATATGTGTTTTATTCTAAAGCAGGTAACTCCAGTTATCCAATGGAGTCTTGGTTCATGATGCCATACAGAGACCCATCTTATGCCTGCTGAGGATGCATGCAGTAGAGTGCACACCACGACATGCAACATCATTGAATGGGTGTTTAGCATGCTGAAATCAAGATTCAGATGCCTGGTCACATCTGTGAGTGCACTATAATACACACCAGAAAAAGGCTTCACAGATGCCATGGTGTTTGACATGCTGCACAACATGTTAACAATGAGACATGGTGGCCTGCCAACCGTAAGTGGGGGTGACCTACCCCAAGAGCCCCAGAGCCATCAGAGGTGTCACAGGATAATCAGGAGGACAGAAGGGTGAGAACAACTAGGCTTGGGTGACATACATTATGGCTGTATATGGTAGCTCAGGCAACATGGCAGTATCTGGCTCAAAATATTGGGTCATGGCAAGCCAGATGTACACAAATACACCAGTGATTTTCACGCAGTATTCTCCCATTACAGCAGCACAGGAGACAACTACAGAAAAAAGGTCAGTCAGTAGTTGTCCAGGTGGAACATCATACATACTGTAACTACATTGTGATCTGCAAAACATTATACACATAAGTGCATGAAAGACTTGAACATATATGGATGTTTAGAAAATAATATTCACCACTGGACCATTATAGGCAAGATACACTGCCAAAGTTGACCATACTGGCATGTGTTTGGCATGCCTAAGATGCACACAACAGAAAACGCTGATGACCAGGTATGTTGTCATCATACTTATAATTAGTGTGTGTTGGTAGCAACATAAATGTTTGTATGAAAATGCCTGTTGGATTGTGCATTGGGGGGATGTACCATAACCAAGGGAACCTAATTTTTTTTGGGAGTGTCATATGATAACAGTGAGATGTAATACACACATCATAGGAATGTATAATAAAGTAGGACACTAAGCTATACAACAGCTGCAATAGTAACAACAGGGCAAAGTATACCAACAAAGCCACATAGCTGACAAGGTACAACATGTATTATGGGACATGGATATTCTGGCCTGTAACACATTCAGAAATGGTATAATGTACAGGTGGGTGCAACAACATGAGTCATTCAGATTGCACAAGTACATGCAATACAAAAAAGCATCAAAGACAGGTATGACACAGCAGCCACGGAACACTCAGCATTGTATTGGGTAAGCCACTGTATGTCTAGATGTGTGTGTAAGCGGGTATGCATGGAAAGGCACACAGGAGCATTACACTACATTAGTAATATAACAAAGTTGAAAAGGAGGGGTCTGACTGGAGAGATGATAAAATCAGCAAGAAAAGGGGAGTATTATTGCTGAAATTGAATTCATACTTAGGTTTTGGTGAGTACCTTCATGTGGTGGACCCATTTTTCACAAAACCTCACCAAGATGACACTGATACATAGCTTGAATATATCATGGACAGAAGTAGGTTAAAAAGTAAAAAGACAGCTAGATACACACATCCCACGACAGAAAAGTGCCCAATCCTGATATGTGCACTGGTGATAAGACTGGAAAATTGACAGCATGGAACCTTCATAACATGTAAACATTCTACAATGGGATTAGGCTAGGCTCAAGGGGAAGATGGCCCCCCATTGTAGAAGAAATAAATAGTCCACAAAATCCACAAAAACTGACAGGCCAAAAAGGAGACATAAAGATGACAGAGTGAACAATTGAGGATAAGGAAGAAGTTATGTATTATTACTATTATGCAAGAAGCCCAAAATGTCCAGGTAGAAAATATTTTAAAAAATTAAGAGAGAGAAATAAGGGGAAAGAAAATTGCTTGCATAAGAAAACTGTCAAAGCTTCAAATGCAAATCTGTGTTCATTAATACAACAGATCCATAACAAAACATTATATAGACTAAGAAACATTGTGCTGTACAAAAAACGAAGTGCGAAAATATAAAGATCAAATCTAGATAATTTTGAAAAGTATAAAAAAAGAAACATGGGCATGGGAAAGAAAGAATGATCTGATATGGTGCAATATTTATACAGAGAAGAAAGCCAAACTAATCAATACAAAAAAAGCATCTCAAAATATATTTGAAGAGAAATACAGGCAAAGGCACCCATATATATATATATATATATATATATATATATATATATATATATATGCATACATATGGGTCTAGGACATTTCACTGAAACTCAAATGACTGAACACAAATCACTGAAAACTCATTTCACTGAAAGTTATATATGGCCTTTTCCCCACTGTAGTGTGACCCTGGAGTTAGTATATATAGTAAGGGGGGGTGTGGGGGGCTTCCCACATGAAAGAGCAAAGGATGATGCAGGATGCAGCTAAAGAGAATATGTCACAAGAAGATGTTCTGGAATGTTCTGTAGAATGCCTGCAGGAAAGAGAGAACAAAGAATGTGCCCTCAGTTTGGAAGGAATGATTTAAGGGAAGAGTTCCTTAATTTAACAGAGATGGCTAGAAATATTAAAAATGATGAAAGAAACAGATTACATAAAATCAATAAGACCCAAAATGTTAGAAGTCTGCTAAAACAAATTAACTTAGTAATCAAGACTATTAACAGATATTCAAGCATTATAACAGAAGTAAACAGAATATATTACTGTGCAGCTAAATTAAAGCAGATAAAGTCTTTCCACAAGAATACAGAGCAATAAGGAAAAGGAAGAAAAGAAATCAAATGCCATCATAAAAGCATCAAATAGGGAAAACTATAAAGCAATTATGATGAGAAATGTCACTGTTACAAGAGTATAGAAGAGGAAGCAGATCAACAAAAATACTTAGAAAGATAGGCATGATAAAATTAAGGCACATTATCAGAACAGGCCAGGATCTATTGTACATTCTTGAAAATAATATGCTTAAAGATATCTGCACAGGCAGAAAAACTTAGAAGATATGCAGATAAATATAAAGAAAATATACAAAATAAGCAATTAATTGCAGGGGTATAGGCAAGACTTTCAGATTTGTACTCACAGCTCCCAAACTGCAGCCCCCAACAAGCCACACCCACACCAACACATTGCTGTCCATGCACTTCCTTAAACTGCTGATCACGCCATGCCCCTTTCATAATACTGCTCACTGAATGGATCATTGACAACTATATGTCAGGATGGTGATTACTTGAATGATGAAGCAGCATAAGCATTTCATTCCAAAAGTGTATCTTGATGGGTCTCTCACACACACACACACACACACACACACACACACACACACACACACACACACACACACACACACACACACACACACACACACACACACACACACACCACACCACACATGTTGTTGTTGTTGTGTCTTTCGGCTTTTCCCGGTTAGGGGTCGCCACAGCGGAACTCCAGTCCGCTAATGATTGGCAGTTGATTGTTACGTACCGAGTTGCCAGCTCTGCCACACAACCTTCAATGAAGGTACGCCCATTCACGCATGTCTCCACGCAGAAGACGCTCTAGCTGAGAATCGAACCGGACAGCGTCTTACTGTGAGGTGACAACACTACCGCACCACCACCGCGGGTCTGTACCAGTTAAATAGAAATACCAAGACATTATCAAATAGTTCCAAGTGCCAGTAAGCACATTCAAATGTACAGCAGTCTTGCAAAGGCAGAATTATAACGGTAAATAGTAGGACCACTCATTTCACTTACAGACATCCCTCCATACCTGTTACCTACCTAGAGTAAGTGGTTTGTCCATACCGGTATCAGTAATAATGTTTTCATTACTGCACTGAATTGATGCATGCAAATAGTCAGAGTTTGCATTCTGTCTTGTTTCACCCAGATGCACGTTAGTCCTGCAAAGCCAGAATTATTACACCAAAGCTACAGTGCCAAATATTTTATCCACAAACAGCCATCGTATCAATTGTTAACCTAAAGTATCTGCTTTGACCCTGCCAGGATTAAAACAAAAATAGCAATGACTGCATTAATTTACTCTGTTGCATAGAAACAGTAGTTACAGGCTTGTATGACTTTACCAAAAATACACATTAATCTTGCAAAGCCACAATTACAACAGTAAACATCAAGGCCACTCAACTCATTTCACTCACAAACACCCCCCATTACCTAACTAAAGTAGTTGCTTTTTAGCCTGTCAGGATTAAAGTAGAAATAATAGTAACATTTGGGTTGCATACTTGAATTACTTTCATTTTGTTGACAGAAACATTAGTTACAGCTTGTGTGTGCCAGCCAAATACACATTTCATTTTATTGATTTTACTTTTGTTTTCTTGGTTTTCTGCAACTGGCTTTAGTCTAAAAAAAAACTTTTAAGCTCCAATGTATTAGAAACATTTTTAAACAAACATTCAGTATTTACATGAACAGTTATGAAATAACATAGATTAAGAATTACTCAAACCTACTAATTATTTTACATTCATCTTAAAGTACAGACAGAAAAATAACTGTCATTAAGGTAAGTATTCTTTTTTTTTTCACATAAACAATACTCAAGAGTTCTGAGCTTGTGGTCGATCTTACTTCACCACTGAAATGCACTTTACTCTTGCAAAGCAAGCCAGAACTGCAGTCATTCCATTCACACGTAGGCATTGCCCCCATCCCAACTGTCTACCCAGAGAATCTGCTTTGAGTCAACAAGGTTTAAAATAATGAAAATAAAAGACCATGGTTACATTACTGTGTTTCTTTCACATCACGTAGCCAGGAACTTGCACATGATCTTACTTCAATTCACCCATACATGCTTTACTCATGCAAGAGTAGAGTTTGTTTCACTACAAAACATTGACAAACCATCCTTGTGTATCTTGACTAGCCCTGTAAAAAGATATTAGGTTAAAAAAAAAAAAAAACATGCCATCTACAAATAGCCCTCAGAACACAATGCATACCTAGTATCCCTTTGACACTGCCAGGATATTTTATTATAAAAAAAGGAAGTTATCAACAGCCCCCAAAACACACAGACCACTCGCATCTTGTTGAACCTGCCATTGTATTATGTTAAAAAACAAAATCACCAACCTTCCCCAAAACACACAGATTACTAGAATCTAGTTGACCCTGCCAGGCTGCCAGTGTATTATGTTCAAAAAAGAAAATCATCAACAGTCCCCAGCACACATTGCCTCCCTACATCTGGTTAACTCTGCCAGGATATTATATTACAAAAAAGAAAGTTATCAACAGCCACCAAAACACACAGACCACTAGAATCTAGTTGACCCTGCCAGTGTATTATGTTAAAAAAAGAAAATCATAAACAGTCCCCAAAACAAATTGCCTCCCTATATCTGGTTAACCCTGCCAGAATATATTAAAAAAGAAAGTTATCAGTGCCCCCCAAAACACAGACCACTAGAATATGGTTGACCCTGCCAGTGTATTATGTTGAAAAAAAAATCATCAACAGCCCCAAAACACATTGTCTCCATATATCTGGTTAACTATGCCGGGATATTATATTAAAAAAAAGAAAGTCATCAACAGTTGGGGGGGTACAGTCCAGCAGTCCCATATCACGAGGCGTCACTGGCTATTTTATTTTATTTTATTTTATTTTATTTTATTTTATTTCTTACATTTTCCTTTTCTTCTCCTGGGTCCTAGTGCCTGTCATAATCTACCCTCCCCTCCAGATAAACTGTACTGAAATGCGTACAGTGAATATGCCTCCCAATGTCCTTGATTCATTGATGACCCAAAAACCCCAAAAAAGTTTCAAAGAGAATTGGGAAACAAAGCAAAAGGAATAGAAACAACACAAAAAAAAAAAAGAAGAAGAAGAAGAAATGGACACATTTTGGAGAAATACCATTAAAGACCCTATGGAAAATAACAAATATGCTGAACTGACAGAAGTAAAAGAAACAGTAAGAAGTTTAAATGTACAGGATGTGAAATGGAATGAAATGATGGCCAGAGAAACTGAAACAAAATTAAGAAGTGCTTCTAAATGGAAAAACCCCAGGCCCAGATGCAGTACCTAACTTTAGGCCAAAAATATTAACACCTTTACAGGACTATTTAGTTCTGAGTAAGAACTACTTATATGTGCATCCTGAATAGGCACTAGCCTGGTTAACAACAGGAAAAATTATACTTCTCCTTAAGAGTGAACCTGCAAACTATCTAAAAACTATAAACCAATAACTTGCCTTCCAATGATCTATAAACTATAGACTGGAATTGATGCCAATAGAGTTTATTGTCGTTTAGTAGAAAACTCAGTTATGGCAATAAAAGTAAGGGTAATGAAAGAGCATATACAACAAAGGATCACAGGTTACTGAATTAAGCCATAACAGGGAACTGTCAAAAGGGGGAAAATCGAAGTATGGCATGGATAGATTACAAATAAATAAATAAAATTGACAGCATTCCACATCCATAGATAAAGGAATGCTTACAGATGTATACAATACACCCTACATTGATCGATTACTTTACAGGACAAACTATTATCCCAGGGATAAAAATTCAAAGGGGGATATTCCAGGGTGATTCTCTGTCACCACTGCTCTTTTGTCTTTCCTTCAACCCATTAAGATATTTACTTAACAGATTAGACTATAGTTATAATTTTGCTACAAGAAGCCAACCTTGTTTAAAGTCCTCTCATATACTTTTTGTGGATGAGTAAAATCATATAGTTCATCATATAAGGTGTTAAAAGCACAATTATAAATGTTTAAAATTTTCTCAGATGGTATAAGAATGTCATTTGGTCTTGATAAATGTGCTAAAGCAACATTTAAAACAGAAAAGCTGCAGCACTAAGAAAATATCAATCTGGGACAGGAATGTTATATAGAAGAACTTGAGCAGGAGGGATTGTATAAATATTTGGGAATAGATGAAGGATCAGCAATAAAACAAAAACAAGTGAAAATAAAAATCACTAACGAATTCTTCAGAAGACTAAAACTAATATTGAAAACTGCCTTGACAACTAGGAATAAAGTCCAAGCTGTAAACTAGTTTGCTCTCCCTGTTCTAACTTACAGTTTTGAGGTGACTGACTGGCCCCAAAAAGTACTGGATCAGTTAAATGGGAAAACAAGAAAAGTGCTTCATGCTTTATCAACTTATATATAAAAATCAGTGTATACAGAAATTACATAGTCCTCCTTCCAAAGGAGAGGCGAACCTCCTCTTAACTGATTGCATTCATAGATCTGCAAATGTGGGACTGCATACATATCTGCTGACCTCATGAGATCCAAACATAGTGAAAGTTTTAAAACATGAAGAGAACAAGTCTAAGATGATATCCTTGCTTAGGTTAGCAGAAGTATTTCATTGTGAAGAGGGAATGGAAATCAAACCAAAAGATGACAAAAATCAGGTAGTAACTGAATGTGCCAGAAAAAAAAAACAAAGTATATAAATAATATAAAGAATATCAGATATTTAAGGAAAGAAAATTGGAAAAAAAAACAATAAACATAGTGGCAAGTACAGAAATCTCCTAGAACAACCTCCTGTTGTCCAAGATTTGACACAGGAATGGTTAAGGAGATCTGAATTGAAACCAAAAGAAGAAAGGCTAATAATGGTGAACCAGTACATATTGGTTTACAAAGTCCATTGAACATGTGAGAGAAACAGATAAAATGCAGGAACTGTAACAAAAAAAAAAGAACTGAAAGTAGTCACACATCTTTTTGCTAGATACGATACACTCATTGTTGAGGGTCTATATACTGAAAGGCACAATAATGTGGCAAGACTGAAGTATTGGGAATAGAGCAAACACTACAAAACAGAAGCAGCTGAGAAGTACTGCAAACATGAACCATAAAGCAGTACAGAGAGTGATGGTTTATTTCACATGGGATCACCTATTACCAACAGTTCAAAAAATAGATGAGAGCAAACCAAATATAGTACTCCATGAAACAAACAAGAGTAGCATTGATCATTGAAATAGTTACACCCAGTTATTACAATGTCTTGTGCAAACTGAGAACTCGTCGAACTCTTCACCACACAGCCACCAAGGGGCCATTGATGAAGGCAGTCCATACAGCCTACCTTGACCCAAAAAAAGCACACACAATACCCCACTCGGGTATTATAGAGAAACTAGAGCCATGGCCTGATGTTAAATGCCATGTCCAACCCGGAATTAGACACAAAGTCATAGGACATGTAGGCAGGAAAGAGAGCGATGTGGACGAAAGATACCAGAACAGTTCTAATGGTAGTAGGAGTAACAGGTCTAATAAAAAATAATTTACAGTCATACTTAGATAGTCTATTAATACACGTAACTCCATATGAATTACAGAAGAAGTCAGTTCTGGGCACATTGCGGGTACAACAAAGAGCACTTTTGGCTAACATCAAAGACTGAAACAATACTAATTTCATGAACTTTAATTGTACCTTGACTTAAGAATGGGGTCCATTCCTGTCATGGTATTAGAAACCCAAAAGACTTTGAGAAATTACATAATGAGAAGGGAAAATGGAGGTGCACAGTGTATTAAGGAGGAGGCAATCACAGTAACATAAGAAAGTGCCACATGTAACACCAGTATGCTAAGTGAAGTATACCTGTGCATGCAATAATGGCAAACAACAATGGAATGCTGAATACAAAAAATTCAATGCTCTAGCCGTGAGATTGTATGCTGAAGAGTTGACAATATGGTTGCTGTATGTCAACTAGGAAGAGCAGGTCAAATGGAAGCATCGTTAACATCAAGTACATCAGTAAAATTGCCAATATAGAACAAAGACATATGAGTACATCATGACACAACATGTAGGTAGTCTGTCATGTCAGCTAAATGCCTAGAAAAAGCTTGTGGCATCAAACATGTGATATACCAGTAATAGATTAGGTAGTGGTGAGCACAGTGATCATCATTGCCACAGGGTCAAGGTGACACAACAGAACATACAGTGGGGTAGCTCCCAGTGTTACATTAATGCAGTAAAGGGTACTTAGGTTGATGGCTCACACCATGGTCTTGGCTGCCCCTGCCACATGCAGAAACATTACGCCCACAGAGATGTACTGATGAGCTGTATGCAGTGGCATTTACATGCTGGGACACAGTGTGGGTAGGAGCAGTAGTGCAAGTTGTATCTTAGGACTTGAATGCCAGGTTCTGAACTTGGTGACCAACAGCAGGTGTACATGCATGTTGCAGTACAGACGCTGACAGATGAGGGCCAGGTGTGAGTTTTGTGAGAGGTGGTTTTCCTCTCCTCACTGGAAGTAATCTGTTCATGAGCGTAAGAGCACATCACACCCAGCTTGTACTATGACACTGCTCCTGCACTGCTGTAACAAGGCTTTCAACAGAGCATGCAAAAGATATCATGCTATCATGCTGTGCAGCCAATGCTGCCATGGCCTCCCCATGCCTGCACTCCTGATTCTTGTGTTACACACGTAGCTGTTGTGCTACACAGTTGACAGCATAAGCAAGTGCACACAAGTCATTGCCATGACGTTGCTGCATAAATTTATGTGCCTGAAAGAGTAGGTATATACCATCAGACACACATGTATGCATATCAGCCAAATGCCCATGTTCAGTCCTGCAGACAGTATCACTCTGTTGTTCATAGGTTAAAAGATGTGTACTAAGATAATGACCACAAGGGCCTTTTTAGGCCTAAGCCATGCATTCCAAATCTCTGACAAGTTCTATAATGCTTGGTAAGTGCAAGCAGGGGCTTGGGAGATTAAAATTTACAAGAAGGGGCCTGGGAGATGAACCATTTACAGGCTGCCTTTCTCCATTAGAGACATGGGTGTTAAATCAGGGATGAATTTCCTATTCCCCAGCCAATTGTCTAAGTTACACTTGAATTGAGTTAGGGAGGAATTCTGCTGCACATGGATGGGGAGCCTGTTCCAGAGAAGGGGTAGTCTCAGGGATGCATACCTTTCTCTCCAGCAGGTCCTATTTATATCACAGGCAAGGTTTAATTCTTTAGAATGGGCATTTCTGCTGCTGTTTGTTTTGTGGATATGCAGGAGGTCCATCAGGGTGAGGTCTGACAATATGTCAGGCATAGATCTCCGCTCAATAGCCTGTAGGAGATAGAATACAGGGATAGAGCTCTGAGGTGATCTGCATAGGACATGTTACTTATGCCTTGTATTCTTTTAGTGAGGAACCTCTGTGGACGTTCCAATTGTTGGATGCGCCTGGTTAGTTACATACCAAATGGGGCATTGCACTCAATGATAGGGCTGATGAATGCTGAATACAGTGGAACAATGACCTCCTTGGACTAGATGCCACACCTTTGTTCATAAGTTGCACAACACAGAATGATTTCCTCACTACTGCAGACACGTGATGGTCAAAGGCTAAATTACTGTCTAAGTGTGAGTCCCCAAGTCCCTGACTACTGGGCTGACTCTTAGGGGTGTGTTGTCAATATGATAGTTACCAGGGGTGGATGACTTTCTGAAGGATACTATTTTTTTTTTTAAACAAACATCTTTGTTAAATTATAATTTATGATATGGGTGATGCACGGCCGGAAAGTACCACAAACGAACACAGTTAGCCAGCAAATTCGCAGTTGAACATAAGCCAAAAACAGATGGTGAAAATTCCGACTTTATTGGCAAAAGTTACAAACCGGTTTCGGCATAAACATGCCTTCCTCAGTGTAAGAGTAACAGACATATAGAATATAATAAAATATACAAATTTATACCCAAAGTTAACCAATGAGCATCAGTAAACTATCAGTGCTCATGAATAATATATGAATAAAATAAAAAGTACAAAAAACAAGGAACCAAGGCTATGATCCTGACCTCTGATAAATTATTACAAATAATTATAATTTATGTACAATTAACAATTTATTTGTGTGTGAGAACCTTAATAATTAATATTTATTAAATAAAAAAACAAAAAAACTAAATCAAATCACAATTGTTGCATAAAAATAAAAAATAGCAATCAATTATAATATAACAAAAGTGTATAAGGAAATCACAATATATTGAAAGTAATACAAGATATATGTGTATAAAGTGCCTGTATTGTATATATATATATATATATATATATATATATATATATATATATATATATATATATTATATTGTATGAGGAAAAGATTAATTTTATATTAACAAATATAATGGTTATATATGAACTAATAAAAGCATGCAAGTCTGATCTGATTCAAAAAAACGTTTTTTCAGATCTTGTTGACATATGTAACTATATTATACCTGATAGCTATGTTATAAATTGAAAGTTGGAAGAGTGCCATTCTCCATAAAATTGTGGTTATGAATGGTCATTGAGTCCAAGCGGAAACAATGAACCTGCTAGCTAATTCATTGAATTAAACAATAGTTGGGTACCATTCCCCATATATTTGTTATTATAAATGGTCGTTGAGTCCAGGCGAAAACAATGAACCCAGACTAATAATCCAATATTTCTCCTTATGATCCAGTATACCGTGCCAACCTTGTGTATTGCTACGATCACCAACAATTTTGTCTATAATCATAAACATGAACTGTGCTTGTTGGTGCTTTAGAACATGCCGATATAATGCATTTGTTTCCTTTTTGTTTCTAATATCACTCCGATGTTCATTCATACGTGTCCTAAGTGGCCTAGATGTCTGGCCCACATAAAATGCCCCGTAATGACATGAGGCCAGATAGACCACCCAGTCACTACTACAGTTACCAAAGATTTTACAACAAAAACCTTGCTGGTGTTGCGACTAGAAAAATGCTTGGACTTGGTGATCTGTTTGCAGTATCCACAATGGCCACATGGGAAGGTACCCAACAGTTCATGTCCTGTGATGGTAAATTGTTTGTAAATTGCTCCTCCACTACCTATGTGTTTGTAATGGGATAGTAAGGAACCAAGTGTTTTTCCTTTCCTATATGAAAATTGACATTCTTCTCCCAAAACCACTCTAAGTTGTTCGTTGGCCATTAATATGTTCCAGTGTCTGTTTATAATATCTCTGATGGCATAGTAATTTCTACCATAGGTTGTTATAAATCTAATGGTAGGTGTCATAAAATCTACAGAGGTTATCTTGTAATCCAACATAGTCTTTCTATCAGTTTCGGAGGATCGTATCCATGCTTGATTAATGTCTTGTGTTTTATATCCTCTGTTAACAAATCTACGATATAAATCTTGACTAGCTGCCTCATAGTCTGATTTGGTGGAACTAAGGCGCTTCATGCGCATGAATTGTGATACCGGGATGTTCCTGATGGTGTGGCGTGGGTGCATGCTGGAAGCATGTAGTAGGGTGTTGTATTGTGGATATTTGCGGAAGACTCTAGTAGCTAAGGTATGATCTGGGTTTCTTCGAGACAGTTACATCAAGAAAGTTAATGGTCTGTGCATCAAAAGTGATGGAAAATTCGATACCCCAGATATTGCCATTTAGATACTCTACAAATTCCTGCAAATATCCAGCATCCGCACGCCACACCATCCAGCAATCATCCAGGTACCTGCGCCAAATATCCATTTCAACCAAATAGATGTTGTGAGATACATTGTAAATCATACATTCTTCAAAGAATGCCATAAACAGGTCGGCATAAATGGGAACAAAGGAAGCCCCCATTGCTGTCCCCTGAAGCTGCCAATAACACTGGCCTTGGAAATACAAGACATTTTTATTAAGTACATGTTCTGACATGCAAATTAATAGCTTGTTGAACCCCGGTGGATACATACTACTCCTATCCAACCAATATTTAAGGGCTTGTAAACCAGCCCCGTGTGGTATGCTGGTGTATAGAGCTTTAACATCCAATGAACACATTAACCACTCTGGCTGCAGTTGTGTGTCTTCAATAATTTTAAGGAACTGTGTGGTATCCTGTAGCCTTGCCCGAACCAAACCCAAAAGGGGTTTAAGATAATAAGTCAGGAAGGCCGACAATGGTTCAGTTAAGGATCCAATACCCGAAACAATTGGTCTACCTGGAGGATTAGTTATTGATTTGTGAATTTTAGGTAGTAGATATAGAATTTGCTTACGGGGATCCTTGACCGAAAGTTGTTTGACACAGCTCTTGGAAATGATACCTTCTTCACATGCTAGATTTAGAAAATAATCAATTTCCTTCTTGAAATTCGGGGTAGGGTCAATGGCCATGTTCATATAACATGCCGTATTAGATAACTGAGTTAAACCCTCATGAAGATAATCACTCATGTTTTGAACTACCACTGCCCCACCTTTGTCTGCACTTAATATGACAATATCCTTGTTGTTATGTAACTCATGAAGAGCTATGCTCTCTTCCTGTGATAGATTATGTCCCAACATAGTATATCCATGATTTTGAAAGTGTAAATCTCTGAAGACAGATTGCATAAAGATAGATACATTCTTATTCATTGGAGGCTGAAAATCAGATTTGCCAAATCTGAATTCATTGGATCTTTGAGAGGTATCATCTGCAAAGAACAATTTAAGATTCAAACTGCAACAAAAATTCAGAACATCTGTGACAATGTGATATTCATTGGAATAGAAGCCTGGAATAAAATTAAGCCCTTTATTCAAAAGATTCTGTTGATCACAAGACAAACTTATATTGGATAGGTTTAAAACATTTTGATTTTGTTGCTGATGTTGACTTATGTTAGAAAGTTCTGAATCAATCCCTCCAAGGATTACTCTAATGGGTCTTTTCTTGTGCTTCCGTCCTCCCTATGTTTGGAGCCATTTTTAAAGGGATAGTTCTATTTGTTTTCTTTCTATGTGGAGATTCCCTGTCCCCTGTGTTCTCATAATCTGTCAGAGAGGAATCCTCTCCTGAGGTGCTAATGTTGAAACCATCTCTGTTTTTTAGAATAGATCTAGGTCTCTTCTTAGTACGATTCGGGGCAAACCCCTGGCCAACCTCAGCAAATCTGACAGAGCGATTAAGCTCAAAGGGACGTCCCCTTTGATAGTCAGAATAATCCCTATGAAATTTTTTGATTTTCCTTTCTTTAATAGTTTTCTCATGGTTTGTCAAATCTTTAGATAGTTTCTTCAGATGATCCTGAAAATTAGAAGAGGACTCATATTTTTTACAATCCGAGCATAAAGTTTTCACTTCTTGGATATTTTCATCCACTGTCCTCTCATAATACTGTAAAAGAACATTCACAAATAGCATAGACCCTAATTATAAAGCTTCCTTCCAATCCTTATTCAACTTGTCATCTGGTCTACCTACTAGAGGTTGGAGCCATATTCTTAAGCCCCTAGGTGCAATACTTTTATTTGAATACGCTCTAAATAATTTTAAATGCCATATATTTGACCTTAAATTTTTAAGGCCTTTGGTAAGGGAAAGAAAAGATAGATCACAATCAGATGACATCTGTTGTTCTGTATTAGTTGGATTACTGCTTGGTGAGGCATTGATCCAAGACCCCAATGTCCTCCCGATCAGCACATAATCCTGATAATATGCTTTCCAGGTCCATGCTGTGAATGCGTGTCCAAATCTACTACTACTCAACAAAAATATAAGAATAATATATGTTGACAATTGTGATTTGATTTAGTTTTTTTATTTAATAAATATTAATTATTAAGGTTCTCACACACAAATAAATTGTTAATTCTACATAAATTATAATTATTTGTAATAATTTATCAGAGGTCAGGATCATAGCCTTGGTTCCTTGTTCCTTGTGAATATACACTAACTTCTGACTGCATTAGAGATATGTGAGCAATACTGCTGGAAATCATTTAGGATGAAAGGGTGATGTAGTTATACTTGCCTTATAGAAAGTGTGCATATTGAAGCAGGAAAATGCAGTATAGCAAAGGGAATGGCTCACTAGACACAACTAGTCATTGCATTGTTGTTTGTGGGTTTTATTCCCATATCGTTCCTTTTTATTTTTCTGTTATTGTGTAATGTCAACACTTTATGTCATACATTTCTACAAAGTATGTGCAAACCACCAACTTTATGAACTTCTGTGTGTTGTGGCAAGTACTCCATACAGACCATGAATAACTAAGCATTTCATCATCTGCAAGACCTTCTTACCTACAGTGATTGTGCAATGTTGGAAATCTGTAAGCACCACAGAATTTTTAACAGAGATTGAGCACATATGTTATACGTATGATTATGCCTATGACCTTTTTTTGGGAAATGATGTATATATACATATTCACATACGCACTCCGGGAAAAGCTGAAAGACAAGACTCGAGCACACACACACACACACACACACACACACACACACACACACACACACACACACACACACACACACACGTGTGTGTAGATATACACACACACAGACATATTCACTATATACACACACACACACACATATATATATATATATATATATATATATATATATATATATATATATATATATATATATAGATATAAATATACTTCAAAACATTGAAGTACACAAATCTCAAATGGCTAAACATTGACCCTAAAAGACTGAAAACCAAAACACCAAAATTTGCTACAGGGGGGCTGCACCTCTACACCACCTGCTAATTATATATACCAACTCCATGATTACTCTACAGTGAGGAAAGGGCAAATTCCCTGATCCCCACTGTTCACAATCTCACATGGACTTAACACTGGCAGAAGCGATCAAATGAGTTTCAACAGATGTGCAAGATCAACAATGCCTGGGTAGGGGAATATTTCCTTTCCCCATGGGTTGTGTGATCTTGGAGTTAGTATATATAATTAGCAGGGGATATGGGGGGTAGGGGGGCTTGAACCCTGCAAAAACAATTGTCATTGGTTTAGTCAGCTTTGTTGAAATCCCTGGAGCATGCACTGAACATCTGATGTTGATCTCCTGCATGTTGGTATTCTGCTATTTCAACAGGATGTCTGAGACCTGTATATAATATATATATATATATATATATATATATATATATATATATATATATATATATATATATATATATATGTATACATATATATATATATATATATATATATATATATATATATATATATATATATATATATATATATATATATATATATATATATATATATATATATATATATATATATATATATATATATATATATATATATATATATATATATATATATATATATATATATATATATATATATATATATATATATATATATATATATATATATATATATATAGATACACTCATATATACATACATAGACACACACACACACACACACACACACACACACACACACACATATATTATATATATATATATATATATATATATATATATATATATATATATATATATATATATATATATATATATATATATGGATCTACTTCAGTAGATCAAACATATTACAAGTTCGAGCCACATATGGCCGAGACCATATGTTCAAATTTGTAATAGTTCTAACACTGAAGTAAAAAAAGAAAAAAACAAAATTAAACTGCTGTAGCTACGCCCCCCTGCACTCCCCACGCCCTTCTTACTTAAATATACCAACTTCGAGATCACACCACATTGCAGAAAAGGGGAATCTTCCCGTTCCACACTGTACGGAGATCTCCATTCAGTCGATCGAACATTTACAAGTTCGAACATATGGTCTCGGCCATATGAGGTTTGAACTTGTAATATGTTCGATCTACTGAAGGGGATCCAGTAAATGCAGATGTTTACACATGCTTTCCATAATGATTTACCTGGTATATATCCTAAATTGTAATGGTGCCTGTTGCAGATCTTCAGTCACACAGTCCATCCATCTCTTTGCTGGACGTCCTTGTGTCCTCTTGGCTTCTTCCTGTCGCTCACATATCTTCTTCCCCAAATCATGTTTTGCTTTCTTGTCCATGTGCCTGAACCACACAATCTGTTTTCGTTGAACTTCTCTTGAATTGGTGCTACTTTAGCTTAAGCTCTGATGTCATCCTTTTTCTTCATGTGTCCCACAGTGTGCATCCTGCCAGTGATCTCAGCACCTCACCGCCATCCCCTCTAGCTTCCTCAACTGCCCTAATTTATGTACCATATGGCATCATTATCCGCGGTGGTGCAGCGGTAGCATTGTTGCCTCACAGCAAGAGGTTCTCCAGTTCGATTCTCAGCTGGAGTGCGGAGAGTGCCTTCTGTGTGGAGTCTGCATGTCCTCCCCGCGGTGGGGTGGGCATTCGAAAGATATGGGTAAATGGGCGTGCCTTCATTGAAAGTTGGACTTCGAGCTGGCACCTCGGCGTTCATGAAAATCTACTGCCAGTCATTAGCGGACCAGAGTTCCACTGTGGCGACCCCTAACCGGGAAAAGCCAAAAGACAAACAACAACAACAACATGGAAGATGGCATCATTCTTTTGTACAGTTTACTTTTCAGCGTCTTTGGTATTTTTCTGTCATACACTACTCCTGATATTCCATGCCAGTTGGCTGCAGCTTTTCGGATTCCAGTTTTGATCTCCTCATTCAGACTTCCCTTCTCCTCTGTCACACCTCTCAGATACTTGAAGCTGTTAACCTGTTCCACTGTTTTCCCTTCTATCTAAATTTTCAACTTCCTCTGATTTTCCTTATTTTCCTGCCATGACAACTGCCTTCCCTGTACTCAGTTACCTCCCACGTGCCTTCAGTTTTGCATTCCATTCCCCTATCGTTTGCTGAAGTTCTAGCTCAGAGTTCGCCTGCACTGCTGCATCATCTGCAAACAGCAGCTTTGTTGATCTGTCCCCTCAAACTTGTTTGCTAATGTAATCCATCACCAGTATAAGCAACAGTGGACTCAGAGCTGAATCCTGATGCGCACCCATTCCCAATGAGAACCCCTTTGTGATTCCAAAACCAGTTTTCACTTGTGTCACTGGGTTTTTGTACATATAGCCTGCACAGTTCTACCCCTGGTTCCAGGACTTCAAACCATTACAAGTCTACCCAAATCAGCCTTCTTGGGACCTTGTCATATGCTTTCTCCAAGTCTAGGAATGCCCAGTTAAACTATTTCCTCATCTTTAACTACTTTTCCACTATTTTTCTGACCGCAAAATGTAACATCAGATCAGTTGTGCTGCATCTAGATCTGAATTCAAATTGCTCATCACCCATCTGACTTTCTGCTACTCTGCATATTATTTTATCAGTCTCCCTCTCCAGCACTTTCATATAGTGTGACAGGAGTTTGATACCCCTATACTGCTGATAGTTAAGAATGTCCCTTTTGTCCTTGTACACTGTCACTAGTACGGTTATTCTGGAATCATCTGGAATATGCCTTTCTCTCCATACTGCTATGAGTTCCATAGAAGAAATTTCTTCTCTAACACATCCAGCATCTTGATCATATCTGCTGTGACCTCATTGATCTGGCTGCTTTTCCTTGACTTCATTTTCCTTTGTGCTGTTCTTACTTCTTCTAAGGTGGGCTCTTCTTCCACTTCATTGTAGGCTGTGTCTGTGGTGGTACTGTTGGTTAATTCTATACCTGCTGGAAGTACTCCTTTCATCTTCTTTTGATGTCCCATAGACTGGTGAGCAAGTTGTTTCTGGTATCCCTTATGAATAGTTTCTGACTATCTTCTTTATCTTTCTGTTTTGCTTGCATCCTGATATAGTTTCTTTGTGCCATCTGCTGGGTCACTTTCCAGAACCTGACAGACTGCTTCTAATGCTTTGTTCTTTCCTATTGCAACTGCTGTCATAGTCTGTTTTTAGTCAAATAGTTTTACTTCTTACCTTGTTCACCTAATCAATCTCTCTCTTTTTCCTACACTCTTTCTTTCTTTTGATAACTTCCTGGACTTCTTCATTCCACCACCAGCTTTACTTATGTTCATTATTTCCAAACCTGCCTCAGCTACATATATGTTCTGTGGTGTTCAAACATCACGTTTTGAGATGCTGCCATTCTTCTTCAACTCCATCTGTTTTCTCTGTTGATCTTAGAGCCTAAACTGACCACTGCTTGCAGCTGATTTTGGCCATCAGTGGTTTATGCTGTGGGCCAACTGTTGCACTTAGGATGGCTTTGCAATCTCAGATTCCAACCCAGTGCCCTTTCCTTACTAGCGGAAGTCTACCTGAGTTACATGATGGCTGTGTTGTATATGATGTTGTGACAGTCTCTCTTGCTGAACCATGTGCTGGCCACCATCAAGCCATTTGCTAGACAGAACTCTAGAATGGCCTCTCCTTCTTTATTCCTGTTGTCATACCTATGTGGACTCAGGCAGATCTCAGATCCTGTTCTGTCTACTCCAATATGAGCATTCAGGTTCCCCATTGTCAACATCAGCTCAATATGTTGTTCTGCTTTATCTAGTAAGTTTTGCAGCTGCTGCCTGAATGCACTGTTTTCCTCACTATCACAACCTGGCTGAGATTATGAATAGAGCCCTGTCCTTACACCGGAGTCTGATTGACATGAGTCTGTCACTAATTCTAATGATATCCCTTACTAACTTCAGTAGACTGCCCCTCACCACAGTTCACACATCATTTCTAGTCTGTCACCTCTTAAGTAGTAGACTCTGGATCCCAAGCCAAGTGCCTTTGCTGCATTGCCCTTTCACCTTGTCTCCTGAATACACAGGATCTCCAGTCTCCTCCTTACCATCATGCCATCCACTTCTAGGCTGCATCCTGTCAGTGAACCTCTATTCATCATAGCAATCCTTTGTTTATGTTTGGCAGGTTGATTGGTTTTATGTCTAGCTTTCACTCAACAGAGCTACCCCAGATAACCCAGGGTGGGCGACTGGACACTGGCTGGCAAGTAACTCATTGAACCAGGGCTGCTGGATATTATTGTGAGCACACACACTGGAAAACAAAGGCACATAGGCTCCTCCCACTGTTAGCATGGGTGTAGTTTGGAGTAGACCGGCTCATCAACCGGCAAATACCTATTCCCCTTTTTGACAACATTAGTGTGTGTGACCAAATCACATACATTTAATTTTTAAACCGTCGAGTGGCTAATCCTAACATGTCACACAGTCTGTGATCTGCATTCTGCTATCTACAGGATACATGTACTACAGTTAATACCTAAAGTGGTTAATCTGCACAACACATCCCCCTGGTAGACACTACCTAAAGTCTGTGCTGCTGCCTACAACTGTTCAGTTTTTCAAGTGATTTTGAGGTGGGAATATCCAAAACCCCACAGATACACAGGGAGAACATACAGACCAAACATTGGCATTGGCTGGAGATCAGGATCAAACTCTGAAGTTTGTGCATGGCAGGTGAAGACCTTAACCATTATGGATTTTGAAATATAGATAACAACTGACTGCCTCCTTGAGACTATCCTGCTTAAGACTTGCACCTGCCATCTTTGTCTTATGGATGACAATAACAAGAGCACAGCTGCATTTTGGGGCAACAGTTGATATGACCTAGGGTATACAAAGAGACTGCAAGAGAGTTTAGCATTCCTATGGAAAATAGTATAGGGTTCTCAGCATAAAAAGAAGCATGCATCTATCCAGATGGAAATAATTTACTTCCCTATTGGGACACACAGCTTATTAGCTGCAAACAAAGTAAATACCTGGTCTAACTTTATCTCCTATTCTGAAGTAATATACAAACAATTATATTCTTGGGCCATCCTGTGAAAAATCCACTTCCCATTACCCTTTGGACAAGGATAAAAGGAGGCTGAATGTTCTACTTCAGGGCAATAAGATAACCACAGGCATGTCTGATTTTTTTTTATTTTTTAAATGGCGGGAATGATAATAGCAGGACTGCTTTCAAAACAGGAACTTCGAAATACAAAACAAATCAGTTCAAGCAGTGGGCTTCTTTATGGTTTTGAGAACAAATTCAAATCCCAAAGAGGGAAAATATCTCTTTATTCGAGATCCATATGTAAAATGTTTTAGCCTAGTTGACAATGCACAATCCTAAAAATATGTTAACATAGGAGAACAATATTTTAATGAATGACTACAATATAGTATTTGAAAAGGGTCTATATTAGAAGTCCAAAGATCCGTTCGAGCGAATTGGAATTGAGCGACACCTATAGCATGAACTACGGTAACGGTGAACGTCCAAAACCGCGAAAAACAAAATCTCGAACTGTCATGGTTGGCCAGTCTGCGGTATAGCTCCATAAGGTAAGTGTGCGATAGTTATGGACCTTAGGGTTAGGGTGCAGGTTAAGGTAAGTGCATAGATAGGTAATGTATGTATTTAAGGTTTGGTGTAGGGTTAGAAGTAAGGTTTTGTTAAGTGTATGTGTGTGGATTATTTGTTTTGTTTGGGTATTTGTTTGTAGGGTAAGTGTGCGATAGTTACGGACCTTAGGGTTAGGGTGCAGGTTAAGGTAAGTGCATAGATAGTAATGTATGTAATGTTTACTGTAGGGTTAGAAGTAGGGTTTGGTTAGTGTATGTATGTGTTTTATTTATTATGTTTCGGTATGTAGTATGTAGCGCGCTGTGGTGTTGGCCGACTATGATGATTCGAGATTTTAAATTTCGCAGTTTAGGGGGTTCGGCATATTTGTGGTTTGGCCTATGTGTGTCGGTGTTGTGGTATTCACTGTAACGGGTTTTTTCATAATATAGACCCTTTGAAAACAGCCCAGAAAGACAGACTTGAATCATACTTGGAGAGGTTGTCACATTTCTTACATAACTGAGAGAAACTTTTCCATTAATAAATAATACTAGCTAATAAAAGACCCATATTATAGAAGATTCATAAAGAATGTCAATCCCAATAACTGCATGGTTATTCTGAAAAGCCAAATATACTGCACATAAAGTTAAAAAGAGAGACTTTCCAGTGAATGCAGCAGAGCCTCTCCACCCCTCACTGGCATCAAAAAGAGAGAAAGTAGAAGGACTGTGCTAAACAGTAAATGCCCAGACATTTCTTCTGAGGAAATAGTAGGCAAAGCTTTTTCTGTTTGCTTTTTATTATCAGATTACTCTCATTTCATTTTATTTTGAATCAGTAATTTGCCATAATACTGTTGTTACAGGTCATCTTTCCTTTTACTGTTAGCATTAACAAATAGAGAAGACAACGTATCAGCAACCAGCAGTGTCAAACACTACATTTTCCCAAATGCTGACAGGTAAGTATACCTCTCAATTGTCCAGATGTTTGTATCATATTTTTAGTCTGTTCCTATAAAATTTGTGGGGGATTTTTTTGCAAATTACTGAGGATTGAAGTCACTAAATTATAGCATATATTTGTGTTTCAGACTTCGTATCCTTCTGAAAATGCATGCTGACACAAATCATGTTAATCTAGCAACCTTCTAAGTTTATAAGAGCAATATTTAAAATCTGTCCCTATTTTAGGCCTTTGTCCCCCATTATTTTAGGTTTTGTCCAGATTTCTTGCACTAAGAGGTTGAGAAGTATGAATAATGAAGATGCCTCTACTTGAATAACATAACATTTTTTTTTCTGTTCTGATAGCAAGCAAATTTACATTCCTATCTGTTACTTTGCAACTGCTTGTTTTCTTCATAACCGTCACTTTCAAAGCTTCTGCTCCTTCTTAACTCCATCCAGGAGGTTCAACATGTTTCCCTTGATCAAGCTGCAGCACATCAAGTTTTAATGATTACCCACCCAGTTTACTATGTGTGGTGGTTTCACTACCTCCTTATCTTCTGTCTTACATTTGATATAATTTCTTCATCTGCTGTACTGTCTTTCATGTCTTGCCAGTTTCCCCATATTTGAAAACTATTTTCTATCAAGATTACTTGAAGCCCAGTTAAATGCAGTCTTACCTCTGACAAGGCACACTGTGGTAAGAAAACCAGCAACGTTTCTTTCTAATTCGTATAACAGTACTCAAAAAATATCAAAGACAGCATCCTCAAATCATGGAATAAATGTGTTAATAAACATAAAATAATTACCCATAGCAGCTTTAAAATCTGTGTATTCATACCAAATTACCTCAAAGAGTGACTTCCAGGTGACACTAGAATTTGGTGTGCATGTGAGCTCCTGCCAATCAGCATTCACAGAGGATATTCACTGAGAGCAGATAATACCAGATATAAATACTGCAGCAAGCCTGTTCAATCCTGCATCTGCAATACCTACAGTAAGGAACCAGACATGAGGCTGTAATACAGTTTAGATTGCGAACAGGCAAGGCCTCAACAATGGAAAAGCACCCTCCTCAGCCTCAACAGGCAAATAAGACAACTAACTTTGAGAAATACTTAGCAATCACAATCAGGGATAACCATAAGGCCTTTTACAGCTATATATGTAGCCTGTAAGGTAGGGCCCAAATATGTGCGAAACTAGTGACTAATGGTATCAAATACACTGATCTCACAGGTTCGTAGGTTCATAGGTAAGTACTAGGCTATCTGCCCGAGGGCATCTATAAGCCTAGCCAGAATGTGTTGGAGATACAACAGAAATAGCAAACCTGCTGGCAACAGATTTGGTGAAAATTTCACTCCCTTATCCCTTCCAAACTTATCACAAACCTTGCCCCCAACTCCCCCCCGAACCATACATATCAGAAGAGCAGGTCATTAAAGCCTTGTCTATGGTAAAAAACACAGCCTCTGTGTGACCAGACGGCATCCCAGGTTGTCTTCTAAACAAACTAAAACATGAACTAGCATCACCATTAAGTACCCTATTCAATCACAGCCTAACCACAGACTATGTTCCTGCGGAATGGGCAACAGCAACAGTTATTCCCCTCCACAAAGGTTCCTTAGCAATAGACCTGGGGAATTATAGACTCATAAGTCTGACCAGCTTCATATGTAAGGCCATGGAACATATCATAATGGACCTCATAAATAAAGACATAGGTGACCTCCAAACCATAAATCCGACCCAATTCAGCTTTGTCAAAGACAGATCCTGCCTGTTAAACCTGGTGGATTTCTTTGAAAATGTGACCAGGGCCATTGATGAGGGAAAATCTGTGCACATAGCATAACTCAACTTGACCAAGGCCTTCAACACAATCCCACACTCAGACATTACCAATAAACTCATCAAACTGAATGTAAACCCCTTTGCTGTAAGATGGGCTGCCAACTGGCTCACAAACCGGTCACACACTATCAAAGTGGGTGACCCACATCAACCAGCAGACTTGTCACCAGTGAGGTGCTAGCCCCGTACTGCTTGGTATATACTTCTCAGAAGTTGAAGCCAAAACTAAGGGGCTGTGGCTGACCAAGTTTGCGGATGACTGCAAACTGGGTGCAACTATCAAATCCCTAAATTATGTCAGTATACTTCAAGAGGATCTTACACAGACCAACGACTGGTGTCTTAGTCATGGTCTCAAACTAAATGCTAATCAAATGACAGTGATTGATATTCTTACTCCAACAGTCTAATCAATAAAAAAGGGTCTGTTGCCATGGATATGAACTTTCCTACTGTGCCCGTTACTGGATTGGTGGATATGAACATCCTGAGGCAATATAAAAATTGCCTCATATTTACTGACAACCAGTTAATTCTCAAACAACGATATGGTATATGAGAGATGTATTTATACATCATCACTGGAGGCAAAGTTCTCATGTAAAACTGCTCCTAATGTCAATAAGGTTGTCAGTAGTACACATGCTGCACCCATCACGCACAATTCAAAGCAGACATATAGACCCACCTATACTGAAGCATTTACATGTAACCTTCCCAAACCACAAAAACCTCCTAGACAAAGTACACATAAGAAATACCCTCAGCAGCCCCAAATGCATTCTTTAAAGACAACACCCACATCAACACATACAGGTACAGCTCATGAAACTTTTATCTCTAAGCCCATAAGGCAAGTCAACACACAATCCAATATTCTAGTCATTGGAGACTCCATTGTGAGAAACACTGATGTCCCTCTCACCAGGCTGAGTAAGGAGAAAGTTACGGTCAGTTGCTTATCAGAGGCTAGGATCCGCTACATTATGTATACACTCAGGTCACTGGATCACAATTACCAATATGACTCGGTCATAGTCCATGTGGGAGTAAATAACCTGAGACGTACCTCCCTAGACTATAGGAAGAGAGACATTGTAGAGCTTTCGGAATATGTGTCTCAGGCTGGTATGAGCCTGGCATTGAGAAGCATTTTACCTTCTCCAAAGATGATGCCACAATACGAGCAAAAGATGATTGACTTTAATAATTGGCTTAGTTTCTTGTGTCATTCTAAGGGGGTGCAATATTTGTCAGCATGGAAGGAGATAATCAACAGACCACACTGCTTTGCCAGGGATGGTCTGCACCTCTCCCCTCTAGGCTTTTGAATATTAGCTAAAACATTGTCTTCCCCCATAGTGCCTTTTTTAGGCAATACCAAACTGAAAGTACTTCTGACATAGCAAATCAAAACCATGAAAATCTAAGGGAATACTGTTCAATGCTAGGAGCCTAAACAAAAAACTCCACTCCCTGGAAGCTATCTTTACCCTAGAGAATGCTGATGTCTGTGCAGTTTCAGAGACGTGGTTTAAAGCTGCGGACAGCACACCAACAGTGCAGAGTTAAAATGCCTTCCACACATTTAGACTAGCTACTTCACAGGCAGGGACTAAAGGTGTAGGTGTCTCTGTTTACATCAAAAATAAATATACTTCAAGGCAGGTCAAACAGGACAATGAACTTGAGCTGTTCCATTTTCAAATCACTATAGGTAAAATCCAATACCACTTCCTTGCAAGCTATAGGTCCCCCTCTATGACCCAGGAAATCCATATCATGTATTTAAAATATTAGAAACACTAACCATCAGACCCAATACCATATTCATGGGTGACTTTAATTATCCCACTATTAGCTGGGAATCCTATACAACATCAAACGTACATGCACAGAGATTCCTGGATTTTGTAAACACAAACTCCCTGGACCAGATAATCAATACACCAACCAGGGGTACAACCATACTGAATCTGGTCCTCACTAATATGGGAGAGTACTGCACACCCCCTACTGTAATGCCTTCCCTGGTAAGGTCAGACCACAAAATGGTCTCCTTTGAAGTAAAAATAAAACCTGGACCCCCAGCTAAACTGGGAATATTCAGGAACTATTCTAAGGCTAACCTCCTACTATTAAGTGAGAACCTGGCAAAATTTCAAGCCCCTATAAATCCTGAGAACACTTCTGCCTATGCAGAACTGTTCACAGAAGCCCTGTACAAACATGTTAATAGCTGTATAGAGGGAGCTGTACCCATCAGGAAGAAGTACAGAACTAACTAAAAAAATAAGCACACCCCAGTAGAATCACAAAATCAATCAGATATATAACAGGAGGAAGAAAATCATGGCAAAAATTAGGAGGTGCAGCACCCAGCAGGATAAAAACACTCTCATTAAACTAAACAAACACCTCAGAGGATAAATAAAGTCTACCAAAGCCAAATTTGAGATAAGTTTGGCCTCCCAGGCCAAGGACAACCACAAAACATTCTTTAGCTATGTCCGCAGCCTCAAAGGCAATACACAGTTTTGTGCAGAGCTTATTGTAAATGGAGCCACCTATAGTGAGCCAGAAGATACAGCAAACCTCCTGGCTGATAAATTCAGCTCCAACTTTACTCTTCTCTCCCCCTCAACCTTCCCTAAGGAAATATAATCAAATATAACTGCCCCTACTATCACTAGGAAACAGGTCCTTAATGTTCTCTCTAAGACCAAGAACACTGCATCAATGGGCCCAGACAATATCCAGGATGCCTTCTAAATAGCATGAAACATGACCTATCAAGGTCTCTGGAATTACTATTTAACTGTAGCCTCCAAACAGACTTAGTACCCATGAATGGAGAAAGGCAGAAGTCATCCCTCTGCACAAAGGTGGGCCATCTACAGACCCTGGAAACTACAGACCCATAAGTCTCACTAGTCTTATATGTAAAGCCATGGAAAGAATTATCATGGAGATGATCAATAGAGATATAGTAAACCACTAGACACTGGACCCAACCCAGTTTGGTTTCGTAAAGGGCAGATCATGCTTACTCAACCTGGTGGACTTCTTTGAGAAGGACACCAAAGCAATGGATGAGGGAAAAATTGTTCACACTGCCTACCTTGACCTGGCTAAGACATTTGACACAATACCCCACTCGGGCATTGTTGACAAACTCAAGAGGTTAGGTACAAACCCATACGTCACCCAGTGGATAGCCAACTGGATCACAGATAGGACCCAGGAAGTTAGAATTGGGGAGTCCACCTCTACAAAGAGGCCACTCACAAGTGGAGTCCCTCAGGGATCAGTCCTTGGACCGCTCCTTTTTGGCATTTACTTCTCAGAAGTCAAGGCTAATGTCAGTGGACTCTGGCTGACAAAATTTGCAGATGATTGCAAATTAGGAGTTTTCATTGAATCTCACATTGAAACTGTTCTCCCGGAGGGGCTGACACAGACAAACAACTGGTGTTAGAGTCATGGACTAAAACTAAATGCCAAGAAATGCATAATAGTATCCTTTGGGAAGTCATCCATCCCTGGTAACTATCATATTGACCACATACCTCTTAGAGTTGAACCAGTAGTCAGGGACTTAGGGACACACATAGATAGTAATTTAGCCTTTGATCATCACGTGTCCTACAGTAGTGAGGAAATCATTCTATGTTGTGCAACTTATAAACAAAGGTATGGCATCTAAGTCCAAGGAAGTCATTATTCCACTGTATTCGGCATTCATCAGACCAATCATTGAGTACAACGCCCCCTTTGGTATGTACCTAACCAGACATATCCAACAACTGGTACGTCCGCAGAGGTTCCTCATTAAAAGAATACAGGGCATAAGTAATATGTCCTATGCAAACCACCTCAAGGCCCTATCCCTGTATTCTGACTCCTACAGGCTTTAGAAGGGAGATCTATGCCTGATATACAGGGCAATGTCAGACCCCACTCTGATGGACCTCCTGCATATCCACATAACAAACATTACCAGAATTACCTATTCTAAAGACGTAATCCTTGCCTGTGATGTAAATAGGACCTGCTGGAGAGATAGGTATGTATCCCAGAGACTACCCCGTCTATGGAACTGGTTCCCCTTTCTGGAAAGGCCTCAGAAATACCTCACTAAAAGAATCACAGGCCTAAAGCAGATGCCCTACACTGACCGCCTTAAAAAACTCCAGCTATACTCTGTCGCATATCGTCTACTCAGAGGCGATCTCTGCTTAACATACAAGGCCATGTCAAACCCACAGCTGTTGGACATGCTACACTTAAAGAAATCCCAATCCCTCAGAGCTACACGCTCCAGGGATCTAAACATAGTCATCACAATAAACATGCTGGAGGGATAGGTTCCTGACCCAGAGACTCCCCAGACTCTGGAATAGATTGCCCATACATGTCAAGCAGAGTGCCTCTTTGGACCTCTTCAAGTGGAACCTTGACAATTGGATGGGAGAAAGGAAATTCACCCCAGGGATCACATCAGTCACCCTGCTAGACAGGGGTCCAGGAAAGTAAATAATGTGGGAAGAAATAGCCAGGGAATTGTTATGGCTAGGCTTGTATAGGCCCTAGGGCTGATAGCCTAGTACCAACCTATGAACCCATCCATGTGAAGCAGAGTTCCTCCCTAATCCAATTCAAGTGCATCTTGGACAATTGGATGGGAAACTGGAAAATCATCCCTGGTTTGGCACCTATGTCTCTAATGCAAACAGGTAACCTGTAAATGGTTCATCTCCCAGGCCCATGCTTACACTTATCAAGGATATCAGAACTCGTCAGAGATTTGGGATGCATGACTAGGCTTGAAAAGGCCCTTGTGGTCATTAGCCTAGTAAAGACCTATGAACCTATGAACCAAAGAAATGCATCATCTTTCCTTTTGATAAAAACAATGTCCCTTCACACTATCAAATTAACAACAATACCCTATGTACCTACAAAGTGGTAAGGGATCCTGGATCACAAGTAGACTGTGACCTTAACTTTGACCACCACGTGTCTACTGTAGTAAGGAAGGCCTTCTGCATAGCACACTTGATTAGCAAAGGCATCACCTCTAGAGCAAAGGAGGTTATAACCCCTCTATACTCATCACTAATCAGGCCCATAATTAAGTATAACGCCCCTTTTGCCATGTACAGTACAAAACACCTGCAGCAAGACCTCAGAGGTTTCTAAAAAAAAGATCAAGGGTCTCCAGCACATGCCTTACACAGACTGACTAAAGTCCCTGTCACTATACTCAGTATCATATAGACTTCTTAGGGGAGACTTATGCCTGGCTTATAGAGCAATCTCTGACCCAAATCTAATGAATTTGCTGTATATCTGTAAATCAAATGGGACTAGAGCTACCCATTCCAGGGACCTAAATATGGCCTGCGACTTGAATATGACATGTTGGAGGGACAGATTTGTGTCCCAGTGACTGCCATGTGTTTGGAATAGACTGTCAATTCATGTGAAGCAGAGCACCTCTATGACACTGTTCAACGGAACCTGGATGAGTGGATGGGGCACTGTAAATTCATACCAGGGATAGCATCTCCAGGACATGAGCAGTCATTACTAAATACAGTCCTGAGTACTGACTAGAATATCTATGGTATTACATTGGGATGAAATGGCTAAGCTTGAAATGACCTCAGGTTTGATAGCCTAATAACCTCCTATAATCCTATGATCCTATAAACAGGACTGCAGCTTCACAGACAACGGCAGATTAGTCACTGATTCTGTCTGCCATATTGTGCTTCTGCTGTGAATATCAAGACTGCAGAGAATCTGTCCAACCTCCATCTTAGCCAGTGCTGCCTTTCTACACCACATTTTTCCTAAATACCTCTTGGGACACAGTAACTAATGAATAATGTGGTCATTGATGCCCTTTGTCATTGCAATACCACATTCACCATTTTCTTTAAAGAAGAATGTCATTAACCCATCTGCCAAGAATTTAAACATAATATCTCATGAGGTTTTTTTTATTATAGTCCAAGTCAAATATTTTATATGTAAACTTTTTCAGTTACAGTCCTATTTCAGTTTGGCACAGAAATAGTAAAAGTAAAAATATGTAAGGAAATACATAAATAAAATAAACTTGAACATTACTAAGAATGTGAGAAATAAAATGGCTGGACCATGAAAAATCAGAAGCTCCACGTACAGAGGTATCAAGGCATTATGATAAAACTTCAGTGTTCTTCAGTCTGCAGCAAATTAATAAAAAATAAATATTATGTAACCTGGCAGTACCCATGGACTTGGAGATACACAGACCTCATTGCCATTGTCTTGGAGGATGTAGCCCGAGGCTGTCAATATAACAGAGATGAGGGGCATGATTTAAAAGCAAGATGATAGCCAGTGGTATGTGTTAATCCCAAGTGTAGCTACTAGCACTGTTAAAAGGGTTTCATAAAAAATGTGTCTTGTCAAGTTACATCTGTCATTTGTCATGGTGACCACTGAAACATTGACCTCTTTGACTTATAAGGTTGTAGATGGTAGAGAGAAAGTATTTGTTCTGGGACAGTTGCATCATGGCCTGTCTCCTCCTAGCATCTATGAAGGACAACTGTTTGTCTTTCTCCTGGAAGTCTCTGTGTCTCACTAGTTCATCTGTCTTGGATCTGGATTAAAATGCTGAAGGTAGCTTGTTACTGCAAGTATATAATTAAACATAAGACTTTCCTGGGTTAACTCCAGGGATGGGAAAGACTACACCTCTGCATCTCTATAGTATGATGTGAACATATTTCTAAGCAACACGTTTGTTATTTGCAACTCCTATTACCTTGCTTTTGTTTGAAATAACTATTATACAATGTCATTAGCCTGTGGCTACACTGGAATTATTCTTTTACTGTGAATGGCCATGTTGCTACAGAACCATTGGCACTATACACTGTTAAAAGGTGGCCCATTATCTGACCTAATGGACTTGAGAATTCTAGTCACTGAGATGTTCTGAAAGTTTCTTATATAACAGTTTGGACTGACATGGAAGGCACTAAGGGATATCCATAGAATTCAGCAGCCAAAATTAGCAGATAGTGTTATTGATTAACTCATTCCCTCCAGTACAACTCTTTTGAGTGTGTACCTTTAACTCCCAGTGGGTGTGACTTGAGCCTTTAAAAAATGAAATTGTCACCGTACAGTTCTAACAAATACTCATTGACAGAAGTCAAATATCAATACAGTTGTGTTTGCCATCATGTATGCTTCATGATAAAATACTCTGATACCTCTTATGTATCATGGTTTTGGAATTATTAATGTGAATATGAGCAAGAAGTATTTGATGCCTGCAGGCACAGTAGGAGGTAATTGTAGAAACGCCTGGAGGTACACTCTGCTGTAATGAGTTAACACATATGAATCATTGCAAACATCTGTCCAGTTTCTAGCAGTTCTGCTACCTGAACCAGTACACTGCTATTTCTGATTTGTTTGCTTAACACACAAAATAGTCATGTTTATTAGGAGAACAAATATTAATCTTACAAGTACTTTAGATTTTGTGACACTTAGACGAGCTGTGGGTGCTATCTGCAAGACTCTGCTTTATAATGAATCAGTAATGATCAGCCTTTTAGAATGTATGGTTCTGATGTTGGAATAGTGATGCTGTCTTTGCAGTATTTATATTTCTTGATCACTCTTATAAATTCTGTTGCCTTTACAAGTTTATTGCACTTATGAGTCACAAGGATTGCTTAAGTGTTTGTGTAAGTCAACTACATAAATGTTGGAAAGGATCCATAAAGCAGACCATGACATTGTCAAGTGTAAAGGAAGGACATATCACATAATGTTTTGACCCGGCCTGGTTAAAAAAATAAATAAAAATAATTCTGCAGCAAGTTTTACAAAGCCAGCAACTAACAACACTATGGTATCTCATAAAGTCCTAAACAATTTGTGGAGTAAATTAGTAGCTGACTTGTTTTTAAGGATAGTCATTATCCAATCTGTATTGACTACTACTCAAAGTATCCAGAAATCATCATACTAAAGAAATTTCACTTCACAGTCTGTTTGATGAAATCCACTTTTCACATCATGGTATCCTAAGGCTACCACCTATTCATGTTACTATCTGATAATGAAAACTTTTGTCTGGTAGTCCAGAAAACACTACACAAACTCTAGTATTCTGTTTAGCAAGGTAAATATAATGCCAGAATTTGCAATGCAAAAAGAAAGTCACCTGTACTGGGTAAAGTACCCTGGAACAGCAAAGGCAGCAAACCTCCAATTAACACAGTAGCAGAAACGTTCCAAGGTAACACCAAAGGCACAACTCCAAGAATTCTTATCGAAAAACCTTTATTGAGGCAGACCTGCATAAAAAGTGAGCGCTTTCACGTCCAACCGACGCTTCTTCAGACTTCAATACTTAATGAATGAATAAAGGCGCTTATATACAATTTCAAAGCTCAATCATTACAACAATTAATCAATTAAAACAATAAGAGCTTAAAGTGCTAGTGCTTAAAAAGATCTATATACATTTCATATGTGTATGTATTTGTGTAAAAGACCAATCGTTCACAAAACTCATGTGAGATATTATATGAAGCATAGTAGAAACACATTAAAAACTCCATAGTAAATATATATAAGTAAAAACTAATAACAATTAATGTACTAATGTTTAAAAGCCTTGGCTGCTAGGAAGGGTCTAAGTGTAATTCTGTCATTCAGGCCATATATATGTGCCTGAAGTCTAAGAATCCACCTGGTCTCTGCTTCTTCCGTGTGGTTCTTTACATTTCCTAGTCTACTATCTACTATAATTAATTCTAGAACCTTAAACTTAAAGTGATGGGTGGACCCTTCATCCATCACGTGTTTAGCTAGAGCATTCGTGGGGTCTTCTCTATTAATAGCATATAAATGCTCCCTTATGCCAATGAGAGTGCGATTAGTTTTCCCTACATAATATTTTAGGCACAACTGACACTGGGCTAAATATATTAAATTTTTGGACCTACAATCAGTATACTTTTTGAATGTATAGGTTTTATTGGTAATAGGATGGAGAAAGGTATTGTCCGTGTTTATAAATCTGCATTGGTTGCATTTACGACTATCGATCAGGAATGTATCAGTCCTAAATTGGGAAACAAGAGGAAGTCGCCAGCTGTGAGTTCAGCGGCTGATATTATCACCAGGGAAGATGAAGAAAACGACGTTTTTTTATCACGCACAGATTTTCCATGTTTTCCCCTTCCATTCAAGCCTGTAGAGACAAGAACATGGACATTAAACAACAATTACAAGAAAAGGAAGGGAACAGAAGAAGTCTACGAAAATCAGAGAAAAGCTCTGAGGTCAGTACACAGGATTTAGTCGTGAACATTTCTAAATATAAACTTAATGACCATGAGTTATCTGTCCTTAATAAAGGACTTAGTTTTATTCCATCTGTTTTCATTGATGTTACAGAGTTTATAGTGGATATAAAAATGTTCACTAGGAGTATAGCGTTAAAAATGTTGTATAATGATAAAAATGTAAATTTGGATAATGCCAGTAACATCAATATGTTTAGGAAACCTTCCACGTTTATTCCTGTACAACATCCGCTATTGGAATTATTTGAACGAGCTTGTGAATTTGATTTAATGGAATTTTATAATAATAATATAGGGAAACCTGATTTTTATAACATAACCGTCAAAGAGAAGGCAGCCATTTCAAGCCTACAAAGCAATAACAATATAGTTATTAGGCAAGCTGACAAGGGGGGAGCAATAGTTGTAATGGACAAGGAAATGTATGATATGAAAGTGTCTTCTATGCTTGCAGAAATTGATACCTATATAAAATTGAATGCTGTTTCACTAAATAAGCTAATTAAAAATGTGCATGCGCAGTTATATGATCTGTTACTTACTAATGTTATTGATATGAATTTGTATAGGTATTTTCTTGTTGAAAACCCATTAGTACCAATGTTCAGGGGTCTCCCCAAAATACACAAAGAGCTGGATAACCCACCATTAAGACCTATCGTTTCAAGTAAAGGGTGGCTGACTGAGTCTCTCTCAATTTATTTAGATAAACAGTTCAAACCCATAGTGAATAATACCAAACACATTCTAAGAGACACGCAACAATTTATTGAAGGCTTTGCAAGATGTAATGAAAAATATCGAATTACAAATGATGACCTTTTTGTCACCTTAGATGTAAAATCTCTATTTACATCAATCCCAAATAGCATTGGGATTGAATTTTTGAGATTATTCCTCTTAAATTATGGTGTTAACAATAGCAAAATCATAATGTGGACGTCTCTATTAGAAATTGTGTTAGAAAATAATGTCATGGTATATAACAACAATTATTATCTCCAACAAAAGGGTGTAGCGATGGGAACACCTTGCGCGAACTCATATGCCAACCTAGTGTTGGCATATTGGGAAGAAGCGTATGTAATGAATAATTTAATTTTCAATGAACATCCAATACACTATTGCCGTTTTGTTGATGATGTTTTTTTACTATGGAGAGGAACAGCAACTAAGTTAAATGAATTTATACAATATATAAATGGTACCACCGATTTTCTAGAATTTGAGAGTGCATACTCTCATGAGAAAATACAGTTCCTTGATGTATTGCTAACAAAGGGACCTAATGGTGTCAACACATGCATATATAGGAAGCCTTGTTGGAGGAATAATTTACTTCACAGAACTAGCATGCATCCTCGACATGTGCATAAAAATTTAGTAATGAACCAAACTCTAAGAGTTTCTAAGCTCACTACTGATGATACAGCATTCAATGAACAAAAGGCAGTGATAGAGAATAATTTTATACGAAGAGGATATAATGAACAATTAGTGCACAATACCACTACCAAGGCAAGCAAATTAAGGAAAGACAAAGGTTGTCCGTTTTATAATAAACCCAATACCATTGATAAGAATAAGAAAGAACCAAAAATTTCCAGAAATAGACTTATAATACCCTATACCAATAGGAACAATCAAATAAGAAAGATCATAGAAAATAATTGGAAGATTCTTACCATGGATGAGAAAATCAGGACACTGGTTGAACAGAGACCTAATATAGCATATAAAAATTTGAAATCTTTGAAAAGATTACTTTGCTATGGAGAAACTAAAATAGAACATCCACTCTCACAAAGGGAAGGTACTTTCCCTTGTCGTAAATGCAACCAATGCAGATTTATAAACACGGACAATACCTTTCTCCATCCTATTACCAATAAAACCTATACATTCAAAAAGTATACTGATTGTAGGTCCAAAAATTTAATATATTTAGCCCAGTGTCAGTTGTGCCTAAAATATTATGTAGGGAAAACTAATCGCACTCTACGTGAGCGCATAAGGGAGCATTTATATGCTATTAATAGAGAAGACCCCACGAATGCTCTAGCTAAACACGTGATGGATGAAGGGTCCACCCATCACTTTAAGTTTAAGGTTCTAGAATTAATTATAGTAGATAGTAGACTAGGAAATGTAAAGAACCACACGGAAGAAGCAGAGACCAGGTGGATTCTTAGACTTCAGGCACATATATATGGCCTGAATGATAGAATTACACTTAGACCCTTCCTAGCAGCCAAGGCTTTTAAACATTAGTACATTAATTGTTATTAGTTTTTACTTATATATATTTACTATGGAGTTTTTAATGTGTTTCTACTATGCTTCATATAATATCTCACATGAGTTTTGTGAACGATTGGTCTTTTACACAAATACATACACATATGAAATGTATATAGATCTTTTTAAGCACTAGCACTTTAAGCTCTTATTGTTTTAATTGATTAATTGTTGTAATGATTGAGCTTTGAAATTGTATATAAGCGCCTTTATTCATTCATTAAGTATTGAAGTCTGAAGAAGCGTCGGTTGGACGTGAAAGCGCTCACTTTTTATGCAGGTCTGCCTCAATAAAGGTTTTTCGATAAGAATTCTTGGAGTTGTGCCTTTGGTGTTACCTTGGAACGTTTCTGCTACTGCTATAATGCCAGAATTTGTTAAACTGACACATTGGAATGACAACTTCAAGATTAGCAAAATAAGACATTCTGCCTCCCACCGACAGGCCTATTTATGCCACAAAATGGGCACAGAAGTGAGCAGAGTGGGAAGAGAAAGGGACAGGGAAGGGAGGAGTTAGGAGCCATACAAGGGTGTGTGGCTTCAGTCCATTTTTGAGCCACAGGAAAAAATGGCAACCCTATGGCATTTCATATATTCACTTCTCTGATAATGGTCCACAATTTGCTAGCCAGTCATTTCACACATTTTCACAAAGCCAGGAATTTTAGCTGATAATGTTTTTTCACCAAGGTGTCCCCGGTTTAACAGACTTTTAGAAAGAATCATACAAACTGTAAAAACATATTGAGAAATGTGTTGCTTGTGCCAGACAAGACTGTCATCCAGCTTTGTTCAAGTACAGAACCAATCCTTTATAACTTGTAGGACTGTCACATTACGGTTATTGATGGGAAGGAGAATGACTACAAAGTTACCTTCCACATTTGTTTGCTTCAGCCAGACAAGATGCCAGCTGTGCAGTCAGCTTGGCAGAAAGCTCATCATAAATAAAATCTGTAGTATGAAAGATTGGCCAAGTCATTATACTGAGGCCTGGAGAGATAGTACAAATCTGCAATCCAGCTGAAAAAACCCTTGGAGCAACAAAATATATCTATTATAGGTATATATATAAATTTAACAGTTTATATTCACCTCAGGTTTATATATAAATCATATTATTTTATTTTTATTTTTATAACAACTATTTTAAACTAAACTAATATTGATTTAGATTATATTAAAAGCCTAGGCACATATGCACTTTATGATGTAATTCAATGGATATTTTCTGTGTTATTTCAAAACCAAACTATTTTACATGGTATATAACCCATTTATTTATAGCGTTTGCCTTTAATTTAACATGAGATTGTTCAAATTGTGTAATTGTTATTCAATTCCCAGGTTTAATTAGCTATTCATTTATCAATTAACTTTCAAAAAACTGTATAAAAATCAGAGGCACCTTACATTCAGTATTCTGATGAAGTCTGCATTGGGCAGACGAAAGCGCTTATTCTGTTGAAATTGTTTTTATTTTTGTGATTAAAGTAACTGTGGTCTGTTTACACGGAATTTTGATTCGTTTTTGGTGGAGTACTATACTTGTTGTGACTTGGTCTGTTATTTTCCGTGTTTGTTTACAGACTGAATTGGACACTTTGCGGTTCTATTTTAATTTCAAACTTTTTTACTGCATTTCGTTGGTGCCTTGATTATGGAAAAAACGTTAAATGACTCTACTATGGTTGGCTTGGACATTCCGTTTAACGATAATATAAACCTTCTTGAAACTCAACGAGAGGTATCCCGTTTAAGAGAGGAGATCTCCACACTGCGTGGAGATCTCACCAAGCTCATTGAATTGTTTTCGCAAGAGGAACCTGCTATAAGGACGAGAACCAGTATGTGTACCGTAGGTAATCTCCCAGCGCAGCTGGTGACGTCATCTCCACGCTCGGGTATCCGGAGTTATGGTGGTAAGAAGACGACTGCAGGAGCAGAGGCGCCAAACCACGGGCACTCCTTTGAAAGGGAAGAAATCGATTCCAATTCTGGAGACAAGTCCCTGAACGAAGGAAAAAATACGGGTCGTTTGTCCAGACCTACACAACATAAAGGTAGTGTTCATGTTAATCCGCAGATTTCTGAAAATGCGGCATCTAACCATGTTAGAGTGCGGCAGCATGTGGATGGCCAGGATTGTTCTTCTGGTTACAAGGACTTTTTAGACAAAGTGTTCTCTTTTGATAGAACATTCAATGTTAATTCCCATAGTGGAGGAGTACAAGTTCATACAGATAATGTTGTTAAAGACCGGGAAATGACTTTGAGAGACAAACTGTTTTATTTTGAAAAAACATTGTATAAATACAAGTGTTTACAAATTGATAACAACTATTTACATCAATGTTTGGTTTATAAAATAGTCCCTCAGGGACTCAGGTTTTATAAATACCCTTTTGGTATTCACTATACGGAAAATGTTCTGAATGATCTACAAGCCTTTTTTGATGATTGTGGTTTTACATTAATGTCGAAATTGATTAAATACAATGAAGTACAGTTGAAAAAACTTTTTAATGAGGTGAATGATTACCAGAATGAAATTGTTAATGATTTACTGTTTGATGACTATGAAAACCTATATACTAAATTTTAAAAAGAGTTGAAATTAAGATTGATAAAGTTTATTTAAGGAAGCAAGGTAAACTATCTAGGGACAGGGAACAGTATAAGAAGGGTAAAAGTTACCCCCCCCCATTCCAGAAGACATGGAAAAATCAGGGTAATTATACTTCCAATTATAAAAATGGGCCTAATAAAGACCCAGGAAGAAATAAGAGAGTGGAATTTCAGGAAAGATTTGAACCAAGAAATGGTCATTTGGATGAGTTGGATTCATTTCATGAAGATACTGAAACTTTTTTAGGGCCCCGCAGATCAGAAAGACTAGCAAACAAACAACGTATTCCCTCAGATCCAGGACCACAGGAACATCCGGGTGGGACAGATTTTGCATGGAGAACCAGGGGGAGGAGAGGGAGATAGATGACATTCAAACAGAGGAAAATGGTATTACATATGTATACAAGGGTTTCAAAATACACAATTATACCAACTTAAAAGTGGAAAAACAACACTTTGAATTATTTTCAAAGGGTTTTAAGTTTGTTAAGACAACATATGGTGATTTGGCAAATATATTATTAGAATTAAAAATATTTCTTCGAAAATTAAATTTGAAAATTACTTGTAAACACAAAAAATCAGGGAATAATTCTGAAATAGAATCACCTGATAATATTCAAGTGCTCAGTAGGAGCAGTATTTTCAATCCCCCACTACACCCTGTCATTGGCACCTTTGAGGCTATAGTTACCAATGATATTTATAACACCTTTGGAAGGACAAAAGGGTTGAATAAAGTTAACAATTTAAATGAAAAGGAGTTAACACTACTTGAAAATTTAAGGAAAGAGACAAATTTCAGGTTCATGCAACCGGATAAAGGTGGTGGAGTGGTAATTTATTATCAGGAAGCTTATACTAACGCCTTAACTGATTTACTGATGGATGAAAAAACTTATACCACTGTGTCTTACAATGAGATTCAAATAGCCTACAGAAGAATAGACAGTTGGTTGGAGGAATATTTTATAGAAAACAGAATTGGGAAAGAAACATACAATTTTTTGAAACAAACATACCCTTACATACCTCAAATTTTTGCAATACCAAAGATACACAAAAACATTCTGAAACCTCCTCTTCGCCCCATAGTTTCTGCAAAAAAGTCTAAAACCCACCCCTTAGCAGTTTTTATTGACCACCAATTGAAAGAAATTGTCAGGACCCAAACACATCTGGTGCAAGACTCTTGGGATTTTTTGGGTAAAATTACGGACAATTTATGGTCAGAGACAGTCAAATTTGTGACCATAGATGTTAAAGATCTTTTTACTTGCATACCCAGAATTATGGGTTTTGAATATTTTGAGAACTGTGTACATAAATATTTTAAGTCATCTTTGGACAACAAGAAATTAGTATTAGAATTGACTGAAATAGTCCTTGACAACAACTTTATTACATTCCAAGGGGAATATTATAAACAGATTACTGGGGTGGCCATGGGGGCAGCCTGTGCCCCCATATATGCTAATTTGGTTCTTCTTGAGTGGGAAGAGGAATACATCTTTGCTAGCCCATATATGAAAAACATAAAAATATATCTCAGATTTTTGGATGATATTTTTTTATTATGGGAGGAGGACACTATAGATGATTTAAGTGAATTCATGGCATATATAAATCAAACCACCACTTTTTTGTCTTTTACCCATGAAATAGATCATAATAGTATAAATTACTTGGATATTACCCTGAGCAAAACAGCCACTGGTTTCAAATCTAACATCTTTCGTAAAAATACATGGTGTAACAGCTATCTACATTTCAATAGCCAACATCCCTTTCATCAGAAGAAAAGCATTATTAAGGGACAGGCAGTTAGAATAGCGAGGATGACCTCACAACACCAAGATTTACAGTATGAATTTTCTTTTTTAATGGAAAAATTTTTGGAAAGGGGCTATCCTAGACAACTTGTTGGTGATATTTTGGAAGAAGTATACCATGGATGGGGTACTAAATTCATACCATTACTAGGTAAGAAGTTTACACCGAAAGAGAATAAGTTAAACAATGTTATGGATTATATGGGTGCTTGTATGGTAGAATATAATGGATTTTCAGACCGTTTCACTAACATTATTGAAAACAACTGGTCTATTTTTAAGACCAATAAAGAGATTTATGAAACAGTTGGAAAAAAAACATCATTCATATACAAGACTGCTATAAATTTTAAAAGACTTTTTGAAACTGGAAATATAAAATTTGATAAAAAGAAAGGTTCCATAAAATGTGGTAGGTGTAGACAATGTTCATACATTAATCAAGCTGATGAAATAAAACTAGAAAATGGCTTAAAAAGTAAAATTGCCTTTTGCAAAGGTAACTGTCGTAGTAGGATGTTAGTGTATTTGGCCATTTGTACTAAATGTCCCTCTTTTTATGTGGGTAAGACCGACAGGACCCTCAGAGAGAGAATCTATGAACATATGAATGATATTAAAAGGAGAAAAGAGACTAGCGCATTGTTTAAACACTCTATTGAGTGTGTAGGTTTCATAGATTTTAAGTTTGGAATCTTGGAACTTATTAAAACAGACCCCAGGGGAGGTGATGTTAAGAATATTTTACTTCAGAAGGAAATTAAATGGCAACTGAGGTTAAAATCAAATATCCCACTGGGGCTCAATGAGTACACTAATATTAAAGCCATTTTAATAGACAAAGCATCGAGAGTTTAAATATTTGTTCCTATAGTTTGACATACTTGGTTTAATTAACTCATGACTTATAAAAAGATTTTCATAAACATATTTGAAAATACCACACCAACATGGTTAGATTTATATATCTAGGTGTGGACCATGTGTTTACTATGATCAAAATATCAAACATTAATAAGAATTGTTACCTTGCTAGTTGTTTTAACATTTGTATATTTATATTAAAAAGTTTATCTATTTTTACAAATTAATTCATATAATATAAAACAACATCATAACATTATATATATATGCTGAATGTTTATACAAATACTTGCATATATATATAATAAAAAAGTTTTTCAAAAAACTTTTTTAACCATTTAAATGTATAGCATGTTTTTTTAACTAACAGTATTTTTTAGATACAAATAGTTTAAATATTTTTTGTATTCAACCAGAAATATGTTTTTTTTTTTTCCATGTATATATATATGTTTTTATTGAACTAAGTATGTATTTTCTAATGTGTACAGTTTTCATTGTTTTTTCAACAGTTTATATCTATTATAGGTATATATATAAATTTAACAGTTTATATTCACCTCAGGTTTATATATAAATCATATTATTTTATTTTTATTTTTATAACAACTATTTTAAACTAAACTAATATTGATTTAGATTATATTAAAAGCCTAGGCACATATGCACTTTATGATGTAATTCAATGGATATTTTCTGTGTTATTTCAAAACCAAACTATTTTACATGGTATATAACCCATTTATTTATAGCGTTTGCCTTTAATTTAACATGAGATTGTTCAAATTGTGTAATTGTTATTCAATTCCCAGGTTTAATTAGCTATTCATTTATCAATTAACTTTCAAAAAACTGTATAAAAATCAGAGGCACCTTACATTCAGTATTCTGATGAAGTCTGCATTGGGCAGACGAAAGCGCTTATTCTGTTGAAATTGTTTTTATTTTTGTGATTAAAGTAACTGTGGTCTGTTTACACGGAATTTTGATTCGTTTTTGGTGGAGTACTATACTTGTTGTGACTTGTTTTTAAGGATAGTCATTATCCAATCTGTATTGACTACTACTCAAAGTATCCAGAAATCATCATACTAAAGAAATTTCACTTCACAGTCTGTTTGATGAAATCCACTTTTCACATCATGGTATCCTAAGGCTACCACCTATTCATGTTACTATCTGATAATGAAAACTTTTGTCTGGTAGTCCAGAAAACACTACACAAACTCTAGTATTCTGTTTAGCAAGGTAAATATAATGCCAGAATTTGTTAAACTGACACATTGGAATGACAACTTCAATATTAGCAAAATAAGACATTCTGCCTCCCACCAACAGGCCTATTTATGCCACAAAATGGGCATAGAAGTGAGCAGAGTGGGAAGAGAAAGGGACAGGGAAGGGAGGAGTTAGGAGCCATACAAGGGTATGTGGCTTCAGTCCATTTTTGAGCCACAGATAAAAATGGCAACCCTATGGCATTTCATATATTCACTTCTCTGATAATGGTCCACAATTTGCTAGCCAGTCATTTCACACATTTTCACAAAGCCAGGAATTTTAGCTGATAATGTTTTTTCACCAAGGTGTCCCCGGTTTAACAGACTTTTAGAAAGAATCATACAAACTGTAAAAACATATTGAGAAATGTGTTGCTTGTGCCAGACAAGACTGTCATCCAGCTTTGTTCAAGTACAGAACCAATCCTTTATAACTTGTAGGACTGTCACATTACGGTTATTGATGGGAAGGAGAATGACTACAAAGTTACCTTCCACATTTGTTTGCTTCAGCCAGACAAGATGCCAGCTGTGCAGTCAGCTTGGCAGAAAGCTCATCATAAATAAAATCTGTAGTATGAAAGATTGGCCAAGTCATTATACTGAGGCCTGGAGAGATAGTACAAATCTGCAATCCAGCTGAAAAAACCCTTGGAGCAACAAAAATCTATGTGGTTGATGAAGCATATACACTTAGGTGCTACATTCAGAATGATCTGAGACTTAGACATAACAGAAGGCACTTATACGATACTGGATTATTCTCACTTTGGAGCAATGATATGCTTGAATGACTACCCATAAGGGGCAGTTTGAAACATGAAATGTAGCAATTGCTAAACAAAAAGACTTTTCCAAAGGCATACACATACCTTGGTCATGACATTTTATCAGCCAGTATCCTATTTATAGGGGGTACAAAATGCCATAACATCTGGCAATGACAGTCTACCAGATATTGTATTCATTACCTCACTTTATGCTATTAATTTTAAAGTATCCTGATTTGGTAGACTAATAAGAAATCTGTTGAAGTGGAATGACTCTGTAGCATGTTATGACAGAAATATTGAGTTAAACAGCTGCTATCTAATCAATTCAGTTTCTCATTTCATATCCTACTTTCACTGTATTGTTTCTAAATGGATATATTTATTTTGTATGTCTCTATGCATGTCACAAAATGTGTCTAGTATGAAACACTACGATATAGTGTAGAATACTAATTATACAATGAGGACTCATTTGTATTCAAAAATGAGCACACTGATTGGACAGCCCAGACAGCATGCCCATTAAGTCCAGCCACTAAAGTACCATTGAGCGGCTAGACTTCAGCTCCCTTATACAAAGACATTATTTAAGAAAGGTAAGCAATTTCTTTCTTAAATAACGTCATTGTAAAATAGCAATAATCCATAACTGGGTGTGAGTATATCAGGATTTACCCATGGTTTGTTTTGCCCTTATGGTCAAACCACACCAACCAATTGCCTCAATAAATCAAATATTTTGAGTTTTTGCATAGGAAGCTGATGATCACTAGAAAAAAAATAAAACCAGTGAGTAAAAAAAAAAAAGAACTGAGCACATGCATCATGCTTCAGCACATTCAACATGCTTCCCACACACTTCCTTCCTGTTTCTGTGTGTCCTGTCTTACTTTTAACAATTTTTGCACTATTTCTGGTAAAAAAGCAAGGACTTGATTTTCGGCCTCCAGTCATTTTCTGCTTCACTGTTAAGTTGCTGTAAAGTACAACGCCATCTCACAGCTCCACTCCAGTAGATTAGAGTAGGTGTAGCGATGGGGTGAGGAAAATAATAATGGATAATTGGGGCATTTTAAGAACTTTGCCTGAATTACAGAATATTATAGATAATAGACCTAGATTTGCTTATTGTACTTGTTTGAACTTAAAACAAATGCTTTGTTATAAAGATATTAAATGTACTATAAAAACTGCACAGTCTTCAAAGAATGGTACCTATCCTTGCCATAATTGTAGTTGCTGTATTTCTATTAACTGATTGTAATTTTGTACATCGTACCACCAACAACAACACATATACATATAAATGTTTTGCAGCTTGCAATTTGTATAACATAATCTATCTTGCAACATGCAAGGCATGTTAAAGTTTTTATGCTGGCAAATCTGCAAGACGTTTAAAAGATAGAATAATAAAACATAAATCAGATAGGAGGAATATTTTAACAAATGCACTTGCTAGACATATTTCTGAGAATGGTTCGAAACATATGTTTACTTTCAGAGTAATAACTACCATCAATATAAACATAAGGGTGGTGATTTAAACAATAAACTTGAACTTAAAGAATATGAATGGATTTTACAGTTATAAGCAGACTGCCCCCCCCCCCCCAGTATTAACCAGATGGTAACCCTTAAACCTGTTTTACGATAAAAATAAATGTGTTTAAAATGATATATGTTTAACTTAATTTTTTTTTTAAATGGATACTCCTGTAAAATTACAATCATTATTGTTAATTGTTTGTGTCATTTTCTTGGCTGTGCTTAATAAGAATTTGTATTTAAATATGGCTTGATTGAGTGTTTTTTATCTTGCACTGTGGAAGGGTTTTATGTGAACCTGAAGGCTTTACTTTTTTGTCCTATTAAACTTATGTAGTATGTTGCCAAGGTTGTTGTTTTTTTTGTGTTAGAAAGCTCATCATCATGGCAGCCAGCAGATCACAGCCAGAACCTGACACCTGTGAGGCAGTCACCAGAAAGCCAGATAAGATACTCAACCCTTGGAAGGACAGACACTTTTGTGCCAAATCACCATCCATTGACTCCATCATTATGGCTGTAGCTACTAGAAGAAAACATTCCTAAGACTTGATATCCATTCATCTCCCCATTAAGGAATCAAGGGCTATAGATAGACTTGGGAAGTGGGCATATACTTCAGCAACCTTTGTGCTTTGTGCACTGAGCTGCACCACTGACATAAATCGGTTTCAGACTGATCTTGCAGAGCAGGCTTTCTCTACTCTGAAAAACCCACTGATATCAGAATTGTTGAAGTGGTTAGAAACCATTCTTATGATCATGTCTATCACGACATGCATAATGTGGCTGATGGAGTGGCTAGGGTGGCCAGAATCGGCATTACAATGACATGCCATGCCTAACTGCTACTATGTGATTTCATGAACAGCTTCAAAGCATCTTTCACTAATGCTCCTTTTGGTTGGTTATCCTTGTTTGGCCCATCCATGAAAAAGAAGATGCAGAATAGTGAGCAAGATAGTAAGACTATAATTGCCATCAGAGTCAAGTATGAAGCACCTCAAGGCTCATATAACAGGAATCAAAAGGGCCCCATTCAGGCTTGTTCCATAAGTCTAGGTATCAGTTTGAGTCCCCTTCTGACAGAGGCAGCAGTGGCAGAGGTGGTGTCTTCAATGAATGCAGGTCCAAAGGCCATAGAAGTCTACAAATAACAGGGCTATCATAGGCCCTTCTCTGGCAGGAGACTGCAGAATCCCTGAAGGTTTGGCTGACTGCTCCTGTTTGGAGGCCCTTGGGGGTTGTCTCTTACTCTTCCCAGAATCATGGTTTGTCATGACATGAGACAGTGGGTAGGAGGGATTATATCCAGAGGCTATTTCATTCCATTTTTGGAAATTTCCCCTCAACCTCTTTATCTATTACCAGATGTACTACCGAATCAGGCAAAGGCTGCTTTAAAAGAGTTTTTCTCTGCTTACAAAAAGAGCCATGCAGGAGGTCTCACCAGACCAGACTGGGTCAGGATTCTATTTTAAATTCTATTTGGTTCTGAAGAAATCCAAGGACCTCAGACCCATATTGGACCTCAACCTTCTAAATGCTTACATTAAAAAGATCTGCTTCAGAATGCTCACAGTGCAGTTGATTCTGCTGTGTCTCAAGGAGAATGTGTGGATAGGTAAGTGGATCTCCAGGACACTTTCCTTCACATAAGGATAGCGAACAAGTCCAGGAGATTTCTGGACTTATGACAAGGAGTCAGTCATTATCAATACAGAGCTCTACCATTTAGTCTCACCACAGCCCCTAAGGTGTTTACCGAATGCATGGCCATCATAGCAATTCATCTATGGTTTCAGGGATACAAGATTTTCCCATATTTAGATGACTGGCTCCTGGGTGCCCCATCACTGGAGTCTCTGCAGAAAGCCAGGTATTAAATTTCTACAACATCCTAGGCATTTCTATAAACATACCAAAATTTAATATCAGACCCACACAGAGATTAATCTATCTGAGATTTTATTGGGATACCATTCTTCTATTGTCTCTCTTCCTCAGAAAATAATTCAGATGTTGTAGTCTGCAGTCACAACTCTTTTTTCTCACAAACCACCTAACTGCAAGCTTAGTCTTCAGAGTCTCAAGCTTGATGGCTTATTCAATTCTGATAGTAGAATTTGCTTGTTTTCACATGAGAATTCTACAATGGCTCCTGCAGATTTAATGGTCACAAAGCTGCCATCTGCTATCCACAATCATAATTATTACAGATTCTTGCAGAAAACATTTTTAATGGTGGCTACAAGCCTCAATGGTTCAGTCCAGGCCATATTGAACCCCATGCCCGATAGTAATGGTGACCATGGACCACCCTTGGGTGGTGATGGGAGAGGGCATTTCGAAGGGAGAATAGTCCAAGGTCTTTAGACAGACAATGAGGCCAACCTTCACATAAATGTCCTTGGGTTGAGGATTGTCCTCCTAGTGTTGCAGGTGTTCCAGGACAGCCTCCCAAGGGCCATGACTTCCATATAGACAGACAATATGACAGTAGTTTGATATATCAACAAACAAGGGGGAACTATGTCCTATCCCTTATGTCAGGAAGCTATGTGGGTCTGGCAGTGGGTGATTGCTTCCCACTGCTTTCTGATACCAACATACATCCATGGGGTACTTAATTGCCTTATATACAGGCACCGCAGAGAACTCCTAACTCCTTATGAGTGGTCCCGCAATCCACTGACAGCCAAGAAGATATTCAGTAATTGGGGCACTCCCTGCTGTGACCATTTTGCAACCCCACATAACACCAAGTGCAACAGTTATCTTGCCATGATTCCCATTCTGGGACAACCACCAAGGGATGCTTTCTCTCATCAATGGCCTCCTAGGCATCTGTATGCATACCTTCCCCTTCCTTTGATGTGCAAGTTTTTGCAAAAAAGCATTGGGATGCAAGGCAATAGTCATCCTCATAGCCCCTTTTCAGCCCAAACAGACTTGGTTTCTCTTTCCAATATTTTTCTTGAAAGAGCCCCTCTGATACCTAGATCCATTCCCAGATTTGATTACTCAGCCCTCTGGGAAGCATCACCAAGACCTTCACAGTCTAAAAATTAGCTACTTGGTTTCTGCAATTCCAATGATAGCTAAGCATGTTTCTCTTTCTAAGGAGGTTTTTGTAATTCCAGCACCTTCTCAGAAAACCCTATACCTACAAGAGCTACAGAAGCAAGTGGGAAGATTTGTGTTCTTGGCAAACCCACAAAATATTGACCCTTCTAAGCTCCTATAGCAGATATTCTACATTTTCTTGCCTCTCTATTTGACTCAGATTCTAGTTTCTTCTTTATAAAGTTACAGTTAATGGTTATTTTGAGCTTCTACACTAGGTTTCAGGAACAGTGTCTAGCCCAGGGATCTGCAACCTTCACTATCAAAAGAGCCATTTTGGAGCCTCTCCCACCAAATAAAATTTATTGGGAGCCACAAAACCTATTTGACCCTTAAAATGATGATAACACAGTGTACAAAGTTGTATATATAGTTATTATCCTAAATATAAAAGAACCAAGTTTATAAGAGCAATATTTAACATATGTCCATATTTTTGTTCTTTTGTTGGGATTGCTCAATCGCTCTCTGTGTGTGTCATATCTCTCAACCTCTTAGAACAAGATATATGGACAAAGTAATAAATAGTCGGGCACAAAGGCCCAAAAATAAGGACACTTTTTAAATATTGCTCTTACAAACTTAGAAAGTTGATAGAATAACATATTTTGCATTAGCATGAATTTTCTGAAAGGTATGAAGTCTGAAACTCAAATGTCTGTCTATTTTTTTTTACTTCAGCCCTGAATGACTTGCCAGAAAACCACAATTTTATAAAAAACAGACCAAAATATGAGGCAAAAGTCAGGACATTCTGTGAAAATCTACACAGTTGAGATGTAACTCCGTGTGTGTATGTGTGTGTGTGTGTGTGTGTGTGTGTGTGTGTGTGTGTGTGTGGAAAAATGCATGTTAACAGAAACCATGTTATTCTAGCAAGTTTCTAAGTTTATAAGAGCAATATTTAAAGTCCATTGCTCAATCGCTGTATGTGTGTGTGTGTGTGTATTGTGCGGTAGAGTGGCCATTATTTTTCAAAGCTACAGGGAGCCACTGCAGAGGAGTTGAAGAGCCACATGCAGCTCCAGAGCCACAGGTTGCAGACCTCTGGTCTAGCCTATCACAAACTATGCTAGGCCTCTCTAAAAGGCACTTTTCTATTACACCCACCTATTAAAGATCCGGCACTGTCTTGGGATCTGAACTTCAAACTAGAGGTTCTCACCAAACCTTCTTTTGAACTAGCTTTCTCGGTAGACTTCAAGTATCTTTCTTCTGGTAACCATCATCTCAGCAAGAAGGACACTAAGCTCCATGCTCTGTCTTCCTGTCCCCACTACCTGATTTTCCATAAAGACAGGGTAACTCTTAAAAACAAATCCCTCCTTTCTTCCCAAAGTAGCCAGAAGCAAATATTTCTCAGCCCATTCATCTACCAGTCTTTTTCCCCAATTATGGAAACAAAGGAGGGTACTTACTACATACTTTAGATAAGCATAGGCAATTATGCTTTTACCTTTACAGAAAAGATTCATTCAGAAAGCATGAACAAATTTGTGTTTTATTTGCTCAAAAGAAATTGGGATAAAAGATGTCTACTGTATCACCTTCAGGATGGTTGTGTGATTGCATCTTATTCATATACTCATCTCAGAAAAAAACTGTCTCTTGTAAACCAAGAGCTCACTCAACAAGACCTATGACTACCTTGATGGCCTTTTTTCAGATCCCATTCATAACAATATATATGTGAGGCTGCCACCTTGTTTTCTATGCACTCCTTTATTAAGCACTGCAAACTGGATTGTATCTCTAGGGCAATAATTTCCTTTACAGACTGGATTGTACCTCTAGGGCAAGAGCTTCCTTTACAAACTAGATTGTACCTCTAGGTTAAGAGCTTCCTTCAAAGCTACTATCCTAAAGAATCTTCTGTCATGTTATCACCCACAGTCTCCGAAGCTTGAGATTCTGACCTACATGTTGGACTGGATGGACTGAATGATTGGGATATGAAAGTCATGTAATTACCATAATGATATAGCCTTTCATTCCAGTCCATCTGATATAACGTCCCTCCCACCTTTCTCTTCCGGGTCTATATTAAATCATTGAACGCTTAAAAAAGCGAACGGTGATTGATCGACTCTATGTAAGTGAAAGCTTACAATGTCGAAGTGTCAGAACAGCGATTTTTTTCCAAGGGAAAAAAATCACTGTTCCAACAAAAAAATAAATAAAAATTAATTTAAACATTACATTAAGTGGGGGGGCTTTGCACCCACACCCCCAGATGTGGGGGTCTGTGCCCCCTACTTAAATATACCAACTCTGAGACCGCACTACAGTGCTGAAAATGGCAAAGTACCGAAGTGGCCAAGCAAATTCTTTTCCAGGGAAACAATTCGCTTAGCATTCGCTTCAATATTTTCCGTTTTCTGCCTTTTAAGTTCAACCAAGATACATTCGAAAGAATGCGTCTTCGGTCTTCTAATATAGACCCTCCTTTCCATGTTGTAAGGACAAAAGGATTAGCACAGTTCAGCTAACTGGGTGCAAGGAAGCACAGATAAGTAGTGTCTGTGTCTTTAGGCATCAGACTACTTCTGAGGTAACTAGGGGCAGGTGTATTATGGGAAAGATTTTTTTTCCTCAAAAATGTTTTATTTTTTAAATACAGTTGAATAAATTCCATAGTATTTGTATATCACGTCTTAATAATTATGTACACTATTTACATCAGCCTGACACTATAACAGAGCTCAATACATACCATTACTTTACAGGTATAACAATCCAGTTATCAGAGTGTATCTGTTCAGTTATTATAAAGTGTCAATCAATTATAAGACTTTTTTTTCCCATGGATTGTTAATAAATGGTTTAGGATTAATCCTTAATTCTTTAGTTTTAATTTCCAACAATGCTGTGGTCTTCAGTAGGCTGTACAAGTCTTCCAAAGTTGGTATTGTGTTTGTATTCTATCTTCTTATTATACGCTTCCTTGAGATTGCAAGTAATGTACATACTCGATACATATTTGACTCATTCACATGAGGACCTTCGTACACATTTAATAATACTAGAGCTTTAGATAAGTTAAATGATTCATTAGATAAAGCTTGTAAAAGATTTTAATACCATTCCAAAATGGCTTAATTTTAACACAGTTGAAAAAATATGATTCGAATCTGAATTGTGTACTTGCTCACACCTCCAACATATTCCCTTTGTGGAATAATTAATTTTAATAATTCTATCTGGAGTTAAGAATGCTCTGTGCAAGCATTTCCAATTAAAAACTTTCCAGTATTGTGTAAAGGATGTATGTTTTATTGATAATAAAATATTTGATTTAATTTCTTCAGTTAGCTGTAATGAGTGTCCTTTGTTATATAATTCCAATATGAGGATTTGGGTGTTGTTTTATAATTTATCAATATCTTGTAAAATTTCAAAATACTATTTCCCATGTCATAATCATTATATATGGTTTCATATAGGTATTTTGTAAGGTTAGGTATTTCTTTAAATGAAGAATTACTAATTATTCTGCATAAATCTTGCGAATACGTCAGAATGCTTTGCATAGTTAGTCAATCTTGTTGTGGAATTTTGCATGTTGTTTCTATTGTTTGCATATCCAGAGCTTTTAGTTCTTTGATACATTGAAACCAACAAACAAATCCTTTCTGTTCCCAGGAATTAATTATTTCTCTGTATATTTTATGTGGCTAGCTCTTTGTAACTATGAATGGTGTTAAAATATCAAACCAGATTTTTAAATCTATATTTGCATTAATAATTTTCCTAAAGGAGTCAATGTAATAATTAATCATATGAGTTTTAGTGGGCTTAATTATGTTATATTGCATACAAATACATATGCGCCATGTCAAATTGTTTTTATCTGTTATTTGAAATTTTTTTGTAAATCAAATTCATTTATTGATATTACAGTTAGTAATTCTTTCTAATTTGCAAAATAATTTGGACTTATCTGAGATTGTTTTAGATATTGATGCTTTTATATATGTTTCTATGTCAGGAAAGTTTAATCCTCCCTGTTTCCATGGTCTGATATGATGTATTAAAGCTATTCTGTTTTTTTTGGGAAACCATAAAAAATTTATTAGGTATGAGTTTATTTCTTTGACTATATTCCGTTCTGGTAACAGTTGTTTTGCCAAAGCTATATATAGAATCTTGGGTAGTAAAACCATTTTTATTAACTGTAGTCTATCCTCAAATGTTAATATTATTTTGTTCCACATTTCCACAGAGATTTTAATTGTATTGATGATATTATTGTAGTTTTTTGAGATTAATTCATTGTTATCATTGCATAACTCAATTCCTAGATATTTAAGGTAGACTCTTGCTTCCCTATAATGTGATTCCCTTTCATCTGCAATTCTTTTTTTTTTAATTTAAAAATACAAATTTTGATTTTGATTTATTGAAATGGAGTCCTGGAGTCTTGTAAAATGTGTCAATTAAAATATGTAATTCTTCTAATGTCTCTTTTGTATTGGATAATGTTAATATGTCATCAGCAAAGAGCATTACTTTAGAATTGTATTCTTCATAAAAATCTACTCCTTTGATTTTTGTATTGTTACGTATTGAATCTGCCAATATTTCAATAGCCAAAGCAAATAGAATCGGTGACATGGGAGATCCTTGTTTTGTACCCTTTGTTATATGTATAGATTCATAGGTGAAAGGACCTAGCTTAACACGCTAAATTATTTGTGTGTGTGTATATATATATATATATATATATATATATATATATATATATATATATATATATATATATATTCTTTAGTAGATGAACAAAGGAAGGAGGAAATTCAAATAACACCAGAATTTTTAATAAATACTCCCAATTTAGGGAATCAAAGGCTTTCTCTATATCTAAACCAATTATTAGTGCTTCTTTGTTTTCTTTAATAACATAATCTATAAGATAAATTATCCTTTTAATATTGTCATGTGTGTGTCTATGATATATAAATCCAGTTTGATCATTATTTATTGTTTTGGATAGTGGTATTTTCATTCTGTTAGTTAATATTGTCATAAATATCTTATTGTCATTATTTAATAATGATATAGGTCAATATGAGGTACAGAGGTTTGGAGATTTGTTTTCCTTTAGGATTGGTGTGATTAAGGAATATCTCTAAGAGGGTGGCATTAAAGCTTGTGACTGAATTTCTAATAGAGTTTTATGGAAGAGGGATAGTATCTTTCAAGGAAAAAGTTTATATATTTCCATAATTATGCCATCTATATCTGGAGCTTTATTATTTTTACCCTCTTTTATTGTATCTGCAATTTCTTTATAGGATATGGGTGCTTGCAGATCTAGTTTTAATTTTTCTGGTATTTTTTTTTATATCAGAATATTTTTCATCTAGATTTAATTGATTGATATGTATATTTTCTTTTTGGAAATGTTCCATATAGTGATTCTTACATGCATTAAGAATGTCACCTATATCCGAGACATTTTTCCCTTTCTTTTCATGGAAGATACTTTTAATGGTATTAGCCTTTGATTGTATTTTGATTCTTGTGGATAAATTATGTATATATTTGGGAGAAGTGGCCAAGATATTAATTTTTAGTTTTTCTAAAGCTAAACTAGTTTTATGTGTTAAAATTTCATTGTATTTATTGTTTAATACCTCTACTTTCTTTTTCATCGACAAATGATTTTGATTTTTGCAGCTTTTACTGACAAAAGTTTGGGTTGTAGATCTAATAATTCAGAATCCCATTCTCTGATTTTTTTATACCAAGTTAGAGTTTACCATATATGTAAGCTTTTAACGAGTCCCATATCATTATTTTAATTATCTCTGGGTGTAATTAATATCCAAGAAGAACTGTAATTCAGATAATAACCAGGGTTTGAACTCTTTAATTTTAGTTATATATGCTAGAATTCTGGAGTTAAATATTAATGGTTTGTACCCATTTTGAAGTTTTAGTATCAATGAACTGTGGTCTGAAAAGGGGCAGGGAGTGATTGAGAAATTAATGATTTTAGAGTGTAAGTCATGGGCAGCAAATATTTTATCTATTGTAATTTGTGTACCAAATCTGTGATCTTGTTGGGAAAACAACAAAAATTGATTTTCTTTAAATCTGAAAGTATCTACAAGATGAAATGATTCTACCCACCTGTTTAAAGCTTTGGATACAGCAGATGTTCGCAGCAGTCTTTAATTTGTAGTTTCAGAAATATCAGATATACAGTTAAAATCTCCTCCTAATATTAAGTTGCCTTTATAATTACTGGAAATGAAATCCAAATTTTTTTTAACAGTTCCTGATCCAATGCCTGGGAATCAGTATAGATTGGCTAGGGTCCATATTCTGTTATTATATTTACCTATTACTAATGCCATAAGGCCTTCTTTATCTTCATACTTATAAATGATTTATGGGTTAAACACATTTGTTTTCCATAAAATTGTTACCCCTTTTGTCTTTGTCTTATAAGTGGATTGCACCAATATCATATATTCCGTAGGATTCCATTTGTAATTGTCATTTGTTTTGAAATTAGTTTCTTGAAGGAAGACAATTTGTGCTTTGTTCAGTTTTAAATATTTCAGTAGATTTGATCTCTTGCTAGGATTGTTTAAGCCATTGGTATTTAAAGGTAATAAAGTTAAATCCATCTTAGGTTATTTAGACTATGTATTTTTTGTTTTATTGTGACTGTTAAACATTTTCCTCTGATAACTATAAAGTATATGTTTCAGCTTTTAAAGGAAATTATCAGTTTTATACTTTGAGTGTTTACCAGTAAAGTAATGTTTTGGTCAGGCATACTAAAATGTTTTTTGTGAAATAACAAATTTAAACTAATAAATGTTAACAAAACTAAGATCCGCACTATCCATGGAATGAAAATCATTCCTAATCTGATGGATAAACCTAAGTCCATCAGATTATCACTCATACCTTGACAATCAAGAACATCTGAACTCCATAAATTGAATTATCATATGGAGAATATTTGTAATAGGAATAAACAATATTTATATTATTTTGAACAGATATAGTACTATTGTATATATATATATATATACAATATTATTAAATATTATATTAAATATTAAATATACACATGTAAATAGCTAGAATATGATACAGCAGTCATGAATTACATATGTTCACAGGCTGTGCAAATGGGGGTGAGGGGTCCAATCAACAAACGTGTAACACGTAGCAGCAACCACCCCCACCTAGACAGGTGAAACATACAAACACACGATACAAGTAAACACACCACTGCTTCCCAGACCACAGGCAGGATACTACCAGTGGGAGAGACCTGCCAAGTCTAATCCTGAAACAAAGACATCAATGTCCCTTGTGGGACACCCCAAAAATTAATGATCATCGGAGTCAGTCCCTGTAATGATTCATCCAACCAGGCTGTATATGTACACGGAACAGTAGGTTGTGCAAGCCTGATGACCCATAGGTCGACACAACGTATGACATGGGTCCTGACAAGTAGAGAGTGGGCAGTGTGTAGTGGTGTGGCTAGACCCCACCTGCACCCACAGTAAGGATGGGTGCTGTAGAAGAGGGGCAGGTGGGGGAACTATGGGTATGCAATTATGGGCCTAGGTGTGCAGGTTTTGGCTGATGCAGTTGTATTAGGACCACCCCGGGGATGTAAGTAATATTGTGAAGTGGGCAAAGCTTACACCCCATACCTCTCAACTCCTAAGAGCAAAACTACTGACAGAACCTAAACCACTGGGGGAACAAATAGGGACAGAAAGCACATATTCCACTTACAACCTTAGAAAGCTGATAGAATAATAGGTTATGCATTAGCATGACTTGGCTGATGGATGTGGGGTCCTAAACCCAATTACTTGTCTGTATTTAATGGTGCCAGTTCCCACATATTTGCCAGACAGGTGCAGATTGTAAGAGGAACACACCAATAGTATGAAGCAAACTCTGGATAGGCCGCGTATTCTGTACAGTCGACAGGCATGCTTACGCCTAATGGGCAGCCATTCCCGATATGGGTCCCACAGCAGCACAGTCCAGCTTACATGGCTAAGTACGGTATAACCATATGTGTTGTTGCATAACCCACTACAGAACACCTATGAACACATGGTAGCAACACCCCACTGTAGGCATGTAAGCCAATGTAATAGGCATCACAAGGTATTACTGTAGTCCTCACCTCCACCCAGGGGTGTGAGTGTTTGACGCAAACACCAAATGCAGTGCATATGCACAGCTGTTGTCATAGACAACATGGCCAGCTATGGACCTTCCCTGCAGCCATCCTGCACATCCCTAGATAATCCCCCTACTAACACCCCCCTTTGTGCTCCATGCACACCACATACCTATCAGCCCATGCTCCATGCACACCACATACCTATCAGCCCATGTTCCATTTCTATTAATGTCTACGGGTACACATAGGTGACACCCTCTTCCCCCACTATATTGCCAGTATCTGGAACCCCAACCCACATGTAATATCACAGCTGTCCCACAGGACACATGTAACTAACACATGAAGGAACACCACAAGAACACCTGGAGCAGCACAGGCTCACCACCTTGCAAACTCCCCCCACCTCACACTCTATACCTCTACATCAACTAGTGATACTGACACCTCTTGTCCTGCCTCGCATACAAATTCCAACATCCAACATACCTTCCCTATTGCTCCCCATCCAATTATACCTATGGGCTACTATACAGTTACAATGTCACCCCCACTACCTACCTGCCTACTCCCTAGTTATTCGCCTCTACTGTACTACACAGGTATGGAATAACTACACCTACCCTGAATACCTGCATGTAACCTACCCAGACCTGTCAAACAGGAACCCTACCTCATCTTGAACCGACCTTTGTCAACAGTCATATCTGACATGTAAACCTGACCTAAGCATGGATAATACCGACAGTTCAACGTAAACTAATAATGATTAATGGGGGACGTAGCTATGTTATGTATGTTACTCTCTATGAATGTGAATACCCCAGTATTAATTGGGATACGTAGCTGGGGTCAATATAGAGCTCTACACCCCGGGCCACTGCTGACAATGGACAAACATACAGTCCGACTGTCCCGGCTGACAGATGTGAACAAATGCACGACGCTGCGCGTGTGTATGCGAGAGCAAGCGGGTGTAAGTCTGTTTCAATGCCAGTATGCGAGTACCACACTGGTGAAGCAATGCAGAGGCTGAGTGCAAGATGCTGCAATCAGAGGTTAGTAATGTTGTGCTTCGCACAAACAAGCACATACCCACCTACAAATGTTCTACAGTGCCTTAGTCACCCTGTAACCAACAGCTGTTGTTGTCCCCATTAACAAAATAATCTGCACTGCCAGGTTGCAAACCCCCGACCATGCAGACTATAGTTGACGTGAGTTCCACTAAGCCATGACGGATACACATTCAGCTGCTGAGATCACAAATACATCATCCAGCACAGGCATCCAACAGTGTAGGAAATGTATATCATTATGTAGATGTATGTGCGTGTGTATGCACAGGTATAATATATATATATATATATCTATGAAGAATGAGCATCGTGACAATAAAGCATACAAAAAGAATGAGAAGAAAAACAACAGCAACACCTGTATTATCTTGTGCTGTCATCTTATGTCATACCAAGCTGGGCAGGGGTGAGCAAATCATTGCTTCTCAAACCACAGGCAGGATACTACCAGTGGGAGTAACATTGTCCACCTACTAAGTCTACCTTACAAACAATTACAGGTTAGTCCCTGGTGGGACTACCCGAAAAGTGTGGGTTGTTTGGACTTCCGACCAGTACACAAGCCAGGGCAGGTATGTTCAAGGACTAAAAGGTTTGGAGAGCCTGATGATACATGGGTGGAGACAATATACGTGTAGGGTCCCTAACGCTGGGGAGAAGGCAATGTGTGGAGGTGTGTTATGGCTGGGATAGCAACTGGAGAATGGATGGTTTGTGTGTATGTGGAACTCGGGTGAGGTGGAGGAACCATGGGTATGAAATATGGATCCGGGCGTGTCAGGGTTGGATGGGCCGGTTCTAATTGGGACCGCCACGTGGAGGTCAGCGAATTTCTTATAAATATATATGCGTACACACATACATACATCTATATGTAGAAGTACATTCCTTATACCACATTCATTCCTTTTGCAGACATAAATTACATGAAAGTGCCCCTACAAACCTCCCTTGACAGTAGATAGAATAATAGGTTGTGCATAACCATACATGTAATAGGTTCAATAGGTAGGTACTAGGCTATCTGCCAAAGGGCATTTATAAGCCTAGGCAAGGTGTGTCAGCTCACACTGCCCCATTGATCAATTTACTGGGCCTCTGTCAAGCAGAGTTATTGAATTGATCCCAGTATGTCCCAATCTTTGACCCCCCCCCACCCCCAATTATATTAGGCTTTGGCTAGACTTCTTACATTAAGAGGTTGAGAGGTATGATACTCGTGTATGTTAAGTTGTGTTGCTTGGCCTCTAGGGCTTAAGTCATGACTGAATGGAGTTCTGACTCGTTGGAACAGTCTGCATACTCGGTTAACAGATGTTAAATAAACATTTATTCATAGTCCAGTACAGAAAAGATGGTGACCCCCTTTTCTGCACTGTGGTTTACATATCCCGACTCAATTTCATGCCAAATGCTTGACCTTTGCAACAGTGCAGGCCTTACTTACACTGTCATGAAATGGTTGCCATATATATATATATATATATATATATATATATATATATATATATATATATATTATGTCTTTGCGACATTTCCACGATTCTGCTGGGATATAAGCTTCCAATGCAAAATAAGCTGTTGTTTTGTTTCCATTGTATATTGCAGTACTATAGTATTAGAGTTATGAGAAGATAGATGAAAGGGACGAATCTGCAATAATTCTGAGTTGTGTATTTAGTTTCGAAGTTAGTGCTGTTCTCAAAAGAATAAAATGTGAGGAGTTTCCCATTATGAAACATTTGAATCATTCCTGTGATTTGCCGGCTACGTCAACGCCAATCACTAAACCGGTCCTATTTGTAATTTAATGTTGCCAAACTCGTACATCATTGGTTTACATGTGTAACGTGTGCGTTATCATATAGTCTTAGTTATCAATTTATTTTAGTGTCTTCTTAACCGGAGTAATGAAGTAATGAAGTATAGAGTCTAATCTTGAAATAAAGACATGTGTGTTCCAGGTAGGACAACCCAAACATTGGGAATAGTGTCCTAGTGGTCACTCATGCCGCCAATGTTTGTGGACTAAAAGGTTGGGATGTCTGAGGATATTTGGATTGAGTCAACCCATGGGATGGGTCCAAAGGAGTAGGGAGTGGCCAATGTGTAGTGGTGTGGATACGCCATGTTTCCAACTGGAGAATGGACGACTTATGTTTCAGTGACGTTTTGGGGTGGGGAACTAGGATCCATGGGTATATATGCAAATGAAGCAGCACAGCAATAGTGTAGTGGTTAGAGCACCCGCCTAACGAACAGGCATTCCCGGTTCGAGTCCCACTGCAGCATATATCATTTTCCATGTGAAAGCTGTATATGAACACATTTGTCCATCTTTTTGCTGTAAAACCTACATAATAACATTTAAATGTGAACTGGAGTACTGCATGAAATACACACGTGAAGTGTCAGTGTCATAATGTATTTAAGCAGTAGTAAGCAGGTTTAAGCACAAATAGGTAGTAGTAAGCATGTTTAAGTGTGTTTGCATGGGGGTAAGCACTGCTTAAGTCTGGTTACAGGTTCTTATACTCAGTTACCTGCTGAATTGCTTAACCTGTGTAGGCATTGCTTAGCTCCACACAAACCCACGCAACCTTGCTTACAACTGCTTAAGAGTGCCTCAATCACTCTGTAGCCAACGTCCCTTGTTCTGCTCAGCAACAAAATAAACTGCCTTTCCAAGGCTCAAACCCAGGACCCTGCACTCAATACACAAAGTAATTTACGACTAAACCATGGCAGATATACATAACCTGAAGTTTGCACAAACATACCCTGCAGCACAATCAGTCAACAGTACAGGTAATGTATTATTATGACACCACATAACCTGTTAATGCAAGAAGTCTGGACAAAGTATGCCACACTGTGGATACAAATAGGGATATATGTCAACTAATGCTCTGTTACACTCAAATCATTGCTAGATACACAGTTATATATATTAGAACACATATGTAGAAGGAGATGAAGTCTGAAACACAAAAGTGTTGCCACTAGTTACTGACTTCAATGCTGCGATCATCCATGACAATTGCCAAGTAAATGAGGAACAGGCCATAATATGAGCCAAACATGCATGGACATATGGACAGATATATCTGTAAATGTAGATAAATAGACAGCTATATGTAGATATATATATTAATGTATGACTCACAAATAATCATAAAACAGCACTTGTATATAGATACATACATATGTTCATATGTATATATATATATATATATATATATATATATATATATATATATATATATATATATACACACAGATGTATATATCTATAGATACATATATATATATATATATATATATATATATATATATATATATATATATATATATAGCCATATGAGATATATATAGATACATATGCATATACACACACTAAAGGTATCAGTAGCCATACATATGTAGAAGTAGAAGTAGTGTGGAAGTACTGGGTGCAAAGTATATCCCTCAGCCACAAGCCCCTCAACTGGCACCTGTGAAATGTGTAGTGTGGCAACCATTCCCAGAAATGAAAATACTGACATTAAACATATACCCACCCACAGCTCAAAGGACATGACACGACACACAGGTATGCATACATAGATAACCTGTATTCCTGTACTATACAATAATTTATGCCAGTACTGACACCACATAAGGTTTGAAATATGTAATCAGTCATGAATGCAAGGCCCACACAAAACAGTAGATGCAAGCAATGTGTATATATACCATACTACTGCTGTCTAGGCCAAGGCCTCCAATTAGTACAACAGTAGGAACAGGATTTGCCTTCAGGATATGTAACAATCAAAAATTACAGATGTAGTTCAGCAGACTCCAATTACACCCTGTAGTCAAGCCCTAGGGGGAAAGGCAGCACTTGTGTTAATGTCACAGCATCTTGTACATATCATTGCTTAACCTAACACCTCACTATCACACTGAATGACCCTCGTCTTAACAGTTATATCACTGGAAAGGTGCCATAGCCTAGGTTAATGGCATATAACCCCTTCCCCCCATAAAAAGTCTGTACAAGGGCAAGGAAAACTATGTACCACACACTTACTTCAGGAATGTACAAGGGCACAAATGTGTTCACCAGCTGTTGCCCCCATATATATGGACATGGCCCAATGGTTGGTGTGGGAGTCCATGACATGACTGGGATAATAGCAGTAATGCTAGAGGTAAATAATGATACGCCATTACCTAACAACCCTTCCTGTATCACAGCGGGACAAAGACTGGAATAAATGTGGAGGACAGAGGCAGGAACATAGGGCCATATTTGCATTATTGCTGTTACACACCCTGGAAATTGCTGGTGTTACAGGATTTATTGCAGCATACCCTTATGCAGGGATACGACATTGAAATACGAATGGATGTAGCCATGTACCGGTAGCACGCAACACACACACTGCCAGTGTCATATCTGACACAGGGCCTTTGTGGTGGATGGACAACACATGATATGCATACCTCTGCCCAGCAAGAGTTAGGCCCACAGTAGTGACCTATGCAGACAGACTGCATTCCAAAGTACACTAGTATGTGAACACACACACCCAGTAACACCAGTACTATGCTAAGCATTACACAACTCTACCCACAGTCTGTCTGTACTTCCTGAACCTCCTACAAATGTGTCTGCTCTGAGTGTGCATGCTCTCCTGTGAGAGGTATTGCTACCTGCTGCCTGTATCACTGATGCCCACACACAAGATGGATGTCCATCACACAGGAAATGTGAAGGGACCACGGCCACATGCTGTAGGGATTTATAGTGGGTGCTTGCCATGACAGTGGTAATTCAATGTAGTACACATGTGACATTATATATATATATAACTGGTATGTGTACATATATTTCCACCATATGTCCTGGACATGGAGTGTAGCCGTACCCCAGCCCATACAGGCACACTGTCGTAGTGCAATGAGATGTCAGGTATGTATAGCAGGTATATTACTTGCCTGTTGATACTGTTATTGGGATTCTCTTCACAGACATGGTGTGTGTGGATGCTGACATCTGCTTATAACATGTGTGCCATTGGCTACTGACAGACATCCTACGGACATCATTTTAAAGTACCGCTGCTAGCATGTAATGCCCCTGTGGAGTGCATAGAGATAATGGCCACTTTATATGGAACTTTGGACACACCCTGTACATTCCAGAGGTAAGCACATATTCCCTTAGTGCACCACATGTATACCGGGCCTGACAATATGGATGTAGACAGCCATGTAGATGGATATAACACATAATGACTGTTATACATTTGGCACCATAGGAGTTGGAGTCAGACACTCCTGTCTGGCCTGACACATAATGACTGCTGGTACAGGGGTGCCATAGACACATACTACCCACTAGATATTGACATACATCTGTACAGCATCCCACTGGTCTGTCTAACATACCTAACATTTAAGGGAGGCCCGGCAGCAGTACATCTGGCAAGTATCTGCACATGACATCCCACTGGTTAAGTACAATACACTGCTAGACACATAACAATGCACTGTGCAGGCTACAGGCAGACTGGGTCAACACTGGGGAATGCATATGTACTTGCATATATAGCAGGCTCAACAGCCATGTCACAGCACAGGGTAAGATACACCTGTGTGACAGTGCATTACCACAACCAATGTGAACACAGCCACAGCCGCATATGGTAGGCTAGCATAACATTACAGTATATGGACTATCTGTTCTACACCATCCTCATATGTACCAGTCACTGAATGTCCCTACATATACTGGGCTGCTACACAGTTTGGTCTGATGGCTGTCTGTGGTTTGGGAGATGTGTGTGTATGGCCCTACAAACATGTATGGTGACACGGTACCATACAGTGGGGCAGCATGTAACATCTGCTAAACGGGGAGGTAGGACAATGACATCTACCACAGTCTGTACACAGGCTAAAGTACATTTTAACAATACACACACTGCCGACATTCACCATCACTACACAGAGCTCAGTACTGTACAAACATCCACAGAATGTACAGCTTATGTCATGAAATATAACCCCTACCGTACATGACATGTGTAGCACTCTGATATATCACTGGCTTGTTATCAGATATGATGACACTATTTATGGCGTACAGCACATATGCACCACTTCATGCACGCCATATGTACAAACGTTGATGGTGATGTGGCTGACAGTGCATACACAGGGCCAGTATAGACATGTTGCTGTGATAACCTTGTATATTTTCCATTGTAATGGTGTTTGTTGCAACATATGTCCTATGAGGGATATGAAGTCAGTAAATGTCATGGCCTTCACCATCTACAGACTGCTATCCTCACACTACCGTCTGCATTCCACAGAGAGATGCACTGTGGATAACACATGAAACTATAGACACAACACTGTCCAGTCTGCAGATGTCCCTGCAGATGGGGATTCCCCATATACATGGAACTGACATGGCAGGTATTACTGCATGTACGACAGGCATATCCAGACAAACACTATTAAACCAACATTACTCCAAATGCAGTATAGCAGCACTTACAGTCTGTAGTCAGGTCAGGCACATCCCCCTCCTGTTTGTTGGCCTGTTTCCATGGTGTATGTTGTTGGAGGTGAATCCCCAATCCATCTGGGATGCCATTTGCCAAACAACAGATTCAGTTCCTGCTCACAGTGACTGAAAAGGCCAAACACTACCATGAGTTTCCTAGGTACTGGAATGTGTTTCCATGCAATTGGCTATGGGATTGTTACCACAGCTGTTCCACATGCAATAAGCTAGGGGAGGGCTGCAATTCATGCAGAGACCATCAGCTGATCATGAGCATCACATAAAATACACATGCTGCTGCCTAAGCATGGCAGGTGTGGGTCCCCACGTCCACCAGTGGGGGAGGCAGACAGAGGCAAATACATGTCAGGGAGGGGTGGGAGTGTAAAACTGAAGCATGTTCGTGACACACACCTACCAGCACAGGGTATCAACCCCCCGACAACTATGTAGTGCTATCACAGTTTGATGCAGTTATTGGACGCACCACATGGGTTACCTGATGTGGAGTACTCAGAACATATATGTAAGGGTGAGTGACATCTGCAACAGGGATACAGTAGATATATGGTAGGTGTTGTACACATGTCTGTCTGCATGTACAGGTGCCAGCATCAACACAGGCACACTCACACAGGGACACACACACATTGACACACATGGCAGGGCCAGGAGTGCAACTTGTCACTAGTGGGATTGCCACAACACATCAATGTGCAGGTATCACCTGCACCTCACGGGTCATACGGAAGCTGTATGGGCAAAGGGTACAAGGAGATGTCACACATCAGACTGCATGCTTCAGTATGCCCTGGGGGGTTTTAGTGAGTGTGGATGTGGACATACACACCATATAACACACACACATGAACATAAAGGGTGCCAGTTCTGACATGCATGGGTGCATGTTTTCATGGGTGTGCGGTGGTCAACTGTGCCAGCAGGCTGTACAAGGGTAGATGATGGGTATACCTTGGCATCAGGCCACATGACAATGGTCTGCATTGTGGCTCAGACCTGTAGTTACTGCATTTGACCACACAGGTGGTTATTGCATCCCCCATCCAGTCACCTGGGTGACTATTGTGTGTGGCCAATGCTGTACACCACATGCTATGTATGTGTTCCTTAGTTCATGACATAGATGGTGTCTGGGATGTGCACACCTCCAACATGCATGTACAGTGACATGTGGAACTGTACCTGGGGTGTCTGGCCCATGTTGTGAACACAAATTATCATCGGATGTGCCAGTCCTGCCCACCTGTGGCAGGAACTGGTACTGGGCAGCAGGTTTACCCTTCACCTACATTGATGGCATGCCAACAGCATTCCCTGATGTCAGTGTCATCTGTCCATACAGGACATGTTGTCAAGCTTGGTATGTTCATTGTGAGTCACATGTGAAGGCACCACAGGTGGTGCAGGTGTCCATTGGGAAACATGGTAGAGGTGTCCTGTCTGCATGTATGTACATATTGGACAGATGGGCAGGGTGACATGCCCTCTGTAGCCCACTGCTATCACTGCATAGCTACTATCAGTGGTGAATATGCAGTGTACTACCTATGTACTGCATGCTGCCTAGGCATGTGTGTTCATATGACACATGGATTGAGTGTGTGCTCTGGGTAATAGTGGGGTTGCTAACTTGGATTGTCTGGCCTTGATGTCACATGTATGGGTATGGCTTTGCACCCCAGCCTCCCAGCTAATTTACATCTGTTATCCCTGTATGGTTGCCATTGTAATATATAGTAGGACCACCATAAAATAAATTAACAAAACCCCCTCCACAATGCCCACAGTTGACGCGCACTCACCTCTACACAGGATAGGAATTACAAACACACACACACACACATATACCTGTCATGTCTGGGAGTAGAACCCCTACCTAACTATTTTATTACACTACAGCACTATGCAGTTATAGTACAGACCACAGACATTTTTGGAGTACTATTTCCCTACAGGTGTATTTCACAGTGAATGACATCAGCAGGATTACCAAAGTAGGGCATTTCAACTGTACTGCAAGTGTCTAGCCTAAAATGCATTGCTCCCTACACAGCCAGTGAGACACACACAAAACATTCACAACTGACATGAATTGGTATGGAACCCCTGATCGAGGTCTATATCACACTACAGCATAGAGCTGTTATGGGATGCACCACAGGGATTGCAAGAGACATCCTTCCCCAAAGGTGTATTTCACATTGAATGATATCAGCAGGTTTACCAAAGTAGGGCATTTCAACTGTACTGCTAGTGACTTGCCTAAAATGCATTGCTCCCTACACAGGCAGTGAGACACACACACATAACATCCACAACTGACGTGTGGGCATACAACCCCTGATCAAGGTCTATATCACACCACAGCATGGAGCTGTTATAGGCCACACCACAGGCATTACTAAAGAACTTTCTTCCCAAAGTGTTACTTCACAATGAATGACATCAGCAGGATTGGCAATGTAAGGCATTTGAAATGTACTGTGAGTGAGTAGCCTTTGATGCATTGCTCCATAGATAGACATTGCAACACACACAAAACATCCAGAACTGCCATGGGTGGAGATGGAACCCTACCACAGTCCTACACCACACTACAGCAGTACACAGTTACAGGATGCTCTACAGAGATTACTGGGCTATGACATTCCCACAGGTATTTTTCTAGGTGTGTGACATCAGCAGCATTGCCAAAGTCGAGTATGTGTATTGTACGGGGTGTGAGTGGCCTAAAAAGCATTGTTCTTTACTCAGACACACACACACACACACACACACACACACACACACACACACACACACACACACACATTCGCACACCAACACACATACACACAGTTGCCAGGTCTGGGGTTAGAACACCTACCTCACTACTTTATCACACTACAGCAGTACACAGTTACAAGGCACACTATGGAGATTACTGGGCTGTGATTTCCCCAGAGGTGTATTTCTAGGTAAGTGATATCAGCAGCCTTGACAAAGTCAAGTATGTGTATTGTACGAGGTGTGGGGTGTAAGCGGCCTAAAAACATTGCTCCCTACTCAGTCAGACACACACACACACACACACACGCACACACACACGCAGATTAACACACCATCACACACACACACACACACACACACACACACACACACACACACACACACACAGAGTTGCCAGGTCTGGGGTTAGAACACCTACTTCACTACTTTATCACACTAAAGCAGTACACGGTTACAAGGCATGCCTTGGAGATTACTGGGCTATGATTTCCCCAGAGGTGTATTTCTAGGTGAGACATCAGCAGCCTTGACAAAGTCAAGTATATGTGTATTGTACTGGGTGTGAGTGGTCTAAAAACATTGCTCCCCACTCAGTCAGACATACACATACATACACACACACACACACACACACACACACACACACACACACACACACACACACACACAATCACACAGTTGCCAGGTCTGGGGTTAAAACACCTACCTCACTACTTTATCACACCACAGCAATACACAGTTACAGGATGCGCCACAGCATTTACTGGGCTATCGTGTTCCCAGAGGTGTACTTCTGTATGAGTGACATCAGCAGCCTTGGCAAAGTAGTGTATCTGTATTGTATGGGGTGTGGGTAGCCTAAAAGCATTGCTCTCTACCCAGTCAGACACACACACACAGACTCACACACAGACACGCACAGTTGCCACAGCTGGGGGTCGAACACCTACCTAACTAGTTTATCACACTACAGCAATACACAGTTACAAGACACGCCACAGTGATTACTGGGCTAGCATGTTCCCAGAGGTTTACTTCTCGATGTGTGACATCAGCAGCCTTGCCACAGTTTAATATATGTATTGCACGGAGTGTGAGTAGCCTAACAAGCATTTCACTCTACACAATCAGAGGCAGACAGGCACACAAACAAACACACACTCACACAGCTGACAGGTCTGGGATTAGTACTACTACCTAACTACTCTGTCACTACAGCAGTACGCAGGTATGAGACGCACCATGCACTTTACTGAGCTATAGCTCTCCCAAAGGTGTAATTCACATTGGATGACCTCAGCAGGCTTGCCCTACTACTGCTATGGGTGGGCAGTGTGTGCATAGACCATACCCCATTCATGTGGGGTTGACATGCCACATGTGGGCACACATGGAGTCATATGTCACAGGTGCGTGTATACAGCTACTAGATGGCTGCTTCCTTGTACAGTCTTGTTGCACAGCTGGCACATATGCCACATAGTCTGTCATGCTGACAGGTACTGGTAGCTAGTATCCAGTGGGTTACAGCCACACCTCATGTGTTGGAGGCCCTTAGGCTTTGTGCTTGTTGGGACAGGCCCGCATGGCTCCTTGTCACAGTCACCCTCTTCCTCACATCTATGCCCGTGTGCCTGTGGTGTATTATAGTGTGTTGTCCTTACATATTTGCCTGCATTCCTATCCACTGTGTGTGCAATACTGACATGTGTTCCCACTGAAAACTGCAACTTCCAGATATGTCTGGACCACTGGTGTTTGCAGACATGGCCTTCATGTGTTTAAGTGTGTGAGCATGCCCAGTATGACTGCTCAGTATGTTGTTGACTGACATCTAAGTGTGTGAGCATGCCCAGTATGGCCATCTGTGTTGCATGTGTGGACCATGTCCAGGTTGTTTGCACTGTGGTGCTGACCTTTTGTAGTACACCAATGGGTAGCATGCTGTGTCTGCACGGTATCCATCGGTCATTTGCCATTGACTATTGCAACGTCTGCATAGCGAGGGGACGACACCTGACTGTTTCTACTGATCTACACAGGACTGGGGGTGCACACCTGACTGTTGCTCTATGTGTATGTTGGATGGGGGGGGGGTCGCACCTGACACTTGTACATATTTGCTAGGACTGTACTGGTAAGTCGGGTACTCCATTTCAGTCTGCAGTTTTATCTATCCTGCTGGCTATGGCTTACCGGTGTAGTACAGATCCTAGCTTTGTTTACCTACATATTAGTGTCTGACTTCCTAGCCTTCACAACTTACATCCGACTGCCTGGCCTGCTGCGGTCTGTCTGTGTAGGTGTGGGGGTGGGGTTAACCATAGGGCACATTCGGAGGCCACAGTACAGCATTTGTTTGTGTTTGTCTTCACCTGTCCTGCTGGATGGGACTGTTGCTGGGTATGTGATCCTTCCTGACTGGTATGTGTCGCTCTTATGGACACCCCTGTCACTCAGGCCATTTCCTGCAGTGGGTTCTGTCACCCTGTGATGTACTTGCTACTATGGTGAGTCCAGTATGTTTTACAGATCTCATGCTGCCACTATGGGTTTCTACTCTATGCTGCCTTGACATCCGGCCACCCAATTCCCTTGCATGTTCACATCCATACCATAGCTACAGGTAAAAACACATTCTACTCAATTTGACAATTGGTAGGTTGATTGACTTACCTTGAGGGTATGCCAGACTTGTGGATGGTGCTGGAGGGCTGCCTATGTCGGATGCACATAGAACACTCCCTATACATGGTTAGGCACAGGTAGTGTCATGTTTGGCAGCCCTTTTACTGCCTGTGCAAGTCAGAGAGAGGTGTCATTCCCTGGGGCCCTACTGTGTCAGTGCATATGCTATGCATTGCCTCTTTGCCAAGGCCAGGGCATACTGGGCATGCCCCCTTTTGCCTACTGGGGCAGGCTCAGGTTGTTCCTCCTCTGAGTCACTCTGTACCTGCACAGGCCTTGGCGTTGGTGGTGGCTGTGTGGCCCTGCCCCATGCTGTTCCTGCTGCAGCTGTTTCCGGAGGATCATATTGTGTAGCATAGCACATACCATTACTATTTGGGTACATGTAGCTGGTGAATACTACAGAGCTCCACCGGATGTGTCCAGACACTGGAACCGTGATTTGAGCATCCCAAACTCATGCTCCATTATATGTCTGGCCTGTGCGTGTGCATCATTATGGCATTGTTGTTCAGGTGTGTGTGCATTTCTGATGGGTGTTATCAGCCACGGCTTCAGTGGGTACCCAGCATCCCCCATTAGGTGACCATAGGGGATGTCCACATCAGCAAATTTGTGGTACAGCTGCGTCAGTTGCCATATGTGTGAATCATCATAGCTTCCAAGGCAGCCAGCACACACATTCAGTATAATGCCCTGGGCATCACATATGACCTGGCAGTTGATGGAAGGGATGCCCCTGCAGTTGATATAGGACCTACCCTGCTCACCAGGTGGTACTTTGATGCATGCGTGCATGCAGTCTATAGCACCCAATACCTCAGGGTAGTTAGCTATTTGGTGGAAGAGATGCATATTGCGGGTCAACACCTCACGTGTGTTGAGGAAATATATGTGCTCACTGGCATGTGCTGACATGGCATCCAGGAAATGGTGGAATACTCTGGATGCTGATGCCTGTGAGATGCCCATGTTATCCCCAGTTGTAGTTTGGGAGGTACCTGTGGCTAATATACTTAGGCCTACACATACCGTGGTATTCACTGGGATGGGTTCCCCTCGGCTAGTGTGGTGTATCAGGTGTGGCCTGCACAGCTCAACAATTTGCTGTAGGAGGTCTCTGTCCGCCCTATAGCGCTCCACTATCTTCAGCTCATGTAGCCCCTGGTAGGTTACCCCGGGTCTGTACACTCTTCTCTGTCTCCTCACTGTGGGTTGTTCAGCAGCTTGACATCCTCACCACCCTCAGCATCTTGCACATTTTGTTCTATGTTGCCTGCTGCAGCCCTACTAATTTTGTAGGTTTGGTTTTAAAATTCCCCCGCTTGTATACACCGGTGATGTAGAGTGTGGAAAACACCTGGGGGGTAGGTGTTTGCTTGGTTTATAGTGGTGTTCTTTGCTGGGCTGGGCTGCTCTGCTTCCTGTGTGATTAGCTGATTCTGATACAGTTCACCTGGTAGCTCAAATAGGTCCCCTTGATTACCTTCCTACTGCTGTTTTCCCTTCCCATTGCCTCCCTGTTTAGGACTGTGTGTGCGCCATGCGAACGGAGTGCTCAAATGTGCACGGAGCTGCTTTTTCCTGGTTTAACTTCCTTTTTCTTCCTGTAAAGCCTGGTGCACGGTGCACACACCCGCTTACACTTTGTAACGAGTGCTGGGCAGGTTTAGACACACCCCTGGCTTAGCATTGCTAACCTGGGAGCATTCTCGAGCCACAGGTCTCCAGTCCGCTTACAGTACGCCTGACACACACCCTCATGATGGCACCTCTATCCTAGTCTTGCACCCAGCTATTTATACTCTTACACTCTTGGGACCTGCCTCACACCCTGGGGAAATCTGGGATTCACTAACCTTTCCCTCATTTGCATAGGATTGCCTACTAATGCATATTTACATGTCCCACACTGAGCCTCCCCCCTTAACAACCACTACTCACTGGCCAAGTTGTCTTTTGCCTGCCATTGACTTGCATGGCAGAATACTGATTTTTGTTAGAATGGTCATTTTCAGTTTATTATTTTCCCCCGATCCCATTTGCACACTGCTGCCCTATGCTTAAACAGCCGAGATCGGCAAAAATAAAATTACATTTGTTTTATTTATTTTTTAAACAATTTGCAATGCCAATGGCCTTCTACTTGGCCATTGACATGCTTCCTCAATAATATGCAGCCTTTATTTGGAGCCGTCATAGTTCCGTTTTGGAATATGCAGAACTGTACTCGGTTAGTAACCGAGTACATTTCTGCAGATTGCACTTGTCTTGCATGGACTATTGCATGCTTCCTGGATTGCAATATCACCTCAATTGCATGGCTTTCTCCAGCAAGTTAGGTGATTTGCATACAAGAGCTTAGTCCGTTCAAGATTAGTGCTGGAGCTGTCATGTACGCCCCTGCTGGCTGTTCCTGGATCGCACGGCAGACATATTGCCTGCGCGAACTACTGCACTCATATTGCACTCCGTGCAGGCTTTTGAGAATTCGGGGGACATTCTGTGACATTTCAGGTTCAGTCTTGTATTATTTCTCTTGAACAACTTTGTCAGTTTGATATAATTTATAAAACATTAGTTACCTTGGTAACTGCTTAAGTATTATATATGGTCAAGATGGGTTACAAAAACTACAATTCAAGTTAAAGCAATTACATGACTTGTTATGCATATTTATTATATAAGAAAATCATCATGCTTCCCCTTGATGTTCAATGTAATGTATGTCATTTATGACAAGTTAAGACATAGTGTTATTATACACAAGCCCATGTTATTAAATCCTGTCTTTAATATCTAAATTCAGCAGACTGCTTCATCTTATATGATGATTATATATTTTTACTAAAATCATACATTACATAACTGTGTGTTTTTTTTTGTTTTTTGTTTTTTTTGGCTGTTGCTTAGTTATTTGAGAGTCCACAAGCTGTAATGTTTATTCTTATTATTAGCTCCTTCCAAGCATGTTTATACAGTCCATAATCTTTAAATTATGAGACCCTTCTAGTTTCTTATTTGTTATATTTCCATCCTTACATACACACATATCAGTACTTCAAGCACAGGCAACAATGCCCATCCATTTTTGCCAGAATACCATTCACTAGCTCATGTGGTGCATTTCCAGATTGTTCTTAAAATATCCAGTCCAATATTTGTCCTGTTTCATTTACCAGCCTGTTCCATGCAGTGGCCACTCTACCAGTAAACCACTCAACACACTTTCCATTCTCACAGATATTTCCACAAAGGAAATCTGATGACTCTCTAGCATTTCCCAGCAACCCCAAACACCCCTAGAATCAGCTATCCCCATATGCCCAACATGTCCGAGCAAGCTCACCTCCCAGACCACTGCAAAGGGTACTGCACGAGACCAAGTGCTCTTAGTCTTTCACAATAACTCGGAATTCCACTCTTATGCAAGTCCTTAATGTGTTTAAATCGAAATACATTTTAAATATAAAATTGCACTTATTATTTTTTTTATCAAGAATCAACTTAATAAGCTAAACGAAGTGTTGGGAGACCGTCAATATGTGTACATGTGGTTTAAAACAGCCCTTTTATATACATATATATATATATATATATATATATATATATACACACACACACACATATATACATATTTTTTTTAAACCAAAAACGTCATTGCCAAGAATCATCTCGGAGGCTCCTCAGAGTCATTAAGCATTATCGTCACTCTATCTCCATTACCATAGCAACCTGGAAGCGTCTGTTTCTATTAGTGTGTCTATGTACTGCATACCAGAGGCTCGCAATGTACCGGAAGCAAAGCTTTACTTCACTGCAACTTCAAGCCTAAATTCCCTCCCGTTCAGTGAGGCAGCAGCCAGGAAAAGAACAGAGAGCAAACAGATAAAAAAATACCTCCCAACGAGCCAGCACAACAAGAGACAACACACTCCTCCAGCCTTCCCATCTCTCACTCAGAAGACGTACAAACAAACCATTCTCTGCCAAAATATCCCAAATCACAGTTCTATCCACCCCCTTCCCCTGGATCGGGGCTAAAACACCAAATGTCTCTTCCTAATACACAAGCATCAGTAAACCTCGATCACAAGCCACAACCCACAGCTTCCCAGAGATGAAAACGGCAACATATAACAGCTGCCAGACACAGCAGCATCCACATACACCATGTCAGGCTTAATCAAACAGCACTCAAAGCTATGATACCTGCCATAATTGATATTAATTATGTTTAGACAGAATAATAATGACATTTGTACTAGATGCCAGACATGGCTGCATCCACACACACCATATCGGGATCGATCAAACAGCACTCAAAGCTATGAAACCTGCCATAATTGATATTAACTATGTTTAGACAGAATAATAATGACATTTGTACTAGCTGCCAGATGCAGCTACATCCATGCAGCCCATATCAGGATTGATCAAACAGCACTCATAGCTGTGATACCTGCCATAATTGATATTAACTATATTTAGACAGAATAATGATGACATTTGTGCTAAGAGCTTGCTATTATTATTTAACCATGATGTACATGATATTTCTAAATCATACTTTAACTGAAGAAGGCATTAGTCTCCATGACAGCATTTTTTTTTCAAAAAGCTTTACTGTTACTGCTATTATATATGATGGTAATTTGTTACATTTGAGTCTGAACTCTGATGAATGGTACCTTGTTGAATTAGTTAATTAATTACTTAAGTTATTATAAGTAAAATCAATGAAAAATGATCAAGATAAGTATTCACTGAGTTCAAGTAGGGGAAAATAAATTTCTATGTTTGTATTATATGTTGCTTTGTTTGCCTTTATATAATGTAAATATTATACAACAGCCCTCCATTAATATTCAAAAACGTGCATGCTAATTGGTCAGTGTGCACATTGTAAATCAGAGTTATAGTAATGGAAAAAGGTCCGGTCAACCGGACTTTTTCCATTACTATAACTCTTTTTTTACAGCAACGGAGAATGCAAGATCTCCGTTGCTTCACACTGTCTCGCTATGTTAAATGAGTTTAACATAGAGAGACAGTTTGTAAAAAGCAAGGGAGATCTTGCTTTCTCCGTTGCTTTTGCCCACAGCTCTGATGTACTGTGTAGGCATACGCATGCGCAGTACATCAGAACTGCTGCAGAATGTCAGACAGCTGCGGAAGGGCAGCAAGGAGGCATTATACAATGCCATTATTTAAGAAAAGTAATTATTTTTTTCTTAAATAATGTCATTGTATAATAGCAATAACCCACTTCTGGGTGTGGGTAATGCTGGATTTACCCACGGTTGTCTTTGTTTGGCCACTCGGGTTTCGCCCTCGTGACCAAACCACACCAACCGTGGGTAAATCCAGCATTACCCACACCCAGGCGTGGGTTATTGCTATAGTAACCTATCTTGACCTACCTTTGTTTGTGAAGAATTATTGGACTCTTTGAACATACTGAATAAATCATTACTGTTTCTCAGTTGTTTAAAAATCCCTCCTTTTTTAAATTATAAACAGTTGACAAGTGATGTACCATATCAGTTGATACTTTGAGAGATGTAGTTTTAAGAGATATTTTTTTGGGACAGCTATCTTGGAATCAGGTTTTTGTTTCTTCTTTCTAGCATCAGTCCAAGGATTTATTTATTTTATTCTTTTAAGAGTAGGGGCCATCCATTCCATTTCATCGGGAATAGACACTATGTTGTTGTTTTTGATAAATATAGTAGCTTCTTCTAAGTCATTAAAGGTTCTCATATCATTGGCAACAAATATTTTTATCTTGGCTGGAAAGGTCAGCTGTGCTTCAATGTTGATTTATTTCAACAGTTTTATTATTGGCCAGACTTTTTTCCTTTGTTCTAGTATTCTGGAAGAATAATCATTGTCAAACTTTATCAGGCTTTGATTGATTTAAGGGTGATTTTCTCCATCCAGATTTTAATATTAGTTCCTTGTCCAGAAATGAAAGAAATTTTATAACTATGGATCTAGGTGGAGTATTTGTTGAGTTAGAAGCAGGTTTCCTCAGTGCTCTATGTGCCCTTTCAATTCCAAATGAAAGTCCCTCTTTCAAGTCTAAAAATTCAGGAATCCAGGTTGTTAAGAATGAAATAATATCTTCTCCTTCAGTGTTTTCAGGCAGACCAAAGATCCTTACGTTGTTTCTCCTTTCCCTGTTTTCTAAGTCATCTATTTTGTTATGCAGCCATGTAGGCTGTTTAAGCAGAAATTCTTTTTGGAATTCCTCTTTGAGTCTCCCTACAATGTAATTTAGGGAAGTCTCTATATTTGTTATTTTTGTATGATGTTGCTGTAATAGTTCTTTCAGAGTATCAGTCTGTTTTTGAGAATTTAATTTGAGGTTTTCTAAGCCATTTTTAAAGCCATCCATCTTCAAAGATAGTTCCTGTAAGGTAGATGTCATAAATTGCAGTTCTTTTTTCAAAGCAGCATCTGGATGAGAATTCCTTGAGTTGTTCATATTCAATGACTCAATATATCTCCAAGTTACTTGACAGGAAAAGTTTTCTATATCTCCACCAAAATAGATATTTATGTAGTTTAGTAGTTTGGCTATAGATTTCTGATGTTTTAAACTTGAAAATAATAACATTTTCCCTTATTATACTAGTTTATGGAACTCAAAAAATTCACTGCTCTCAGTTGGCCATCTAGGCTCCGCCCCCTTGGGAAATATTTTTTTTAAGGGACTCAAGGCTGGAGCACTAGTTCTGCTGGATTGGATCAAACAAGCAGCTCAAGGACCCACATATTGTATCAGACAGACTATAATGATAGGATCTATTGTTATGGTAAGCACTTAACTTTCGTTAGTTGGATATGTTGCTAACAATTTGCATTCTGTTTCCTTTTTCATTAGTACATGATTAAATATTGGCCTTTACAAGTACATTAAAATGCTTTTATCTTGCTTTGTGAAAGGGTCACACCAGTAGATCTATGTTGCTATCAGAGTGTGTGTGTGTGTGTTTGTACGTGTGTTTTTAATTCTTCATAGAGTTTGGTGCAAAACGTCACTGCTCTTCTAGTTTGCCTTCTTTTTTTTACTGACACCAGCTTTGCAAGCAAAACATTAATTTACCGAGGTTTCAAAAGAGCTATAATGAGGGAGGCTGGAGAGCCACACACAGCCCTAAGGCCACAGGATGCTACCTCTGATCTATATAATATTGGTTTTGCACTGCATTTCAATATAGGATCCTTCTATCTTTAAATATTAATTCATAATTTATTTTTCAGTCCATAATTTTGTTAATGGCATCCCAGATCTCTTCCTTCCTTCCTTCTGAACCATTTTTCTTACGGTATTTCCCAATAATTTACATATTTAAGAGTGTGACAGCTAGATCTGCTTCCTGCCTATTTTTAACCATGTCTCAGTAAAAAAATGTATCCCACTGGAAGTAAAGAAAGCAACCAGTTTTATCCTTCAGTGATCTCTCTCTCTCCTCTTCTTCTTGCAGAGTATTCCTCCTCTAATTGATTTTAGCCTACAACCCTATAAAATTCTCCAAACTACTCATCAATGTGACCTTTAATTCTGCTGGGGGAGGTATGCTCCTGCTATATATAAGCTCATTCTCAGTAATACTGATTTTACCTGATATACCTTCTTAGAATATCAAAGTACAAGTTTACTTCCCCACGGGTTTGCAAATTCTTTTGTCTTCCATATGACACAATCTCAGCACTTTGTTCTATAGTTTGAGCTGTAAAACTCCACTCCTATTACCATGGACTACTTGTCTTACTATTATTTGCTTTCAGACCTAGTCTAGATAACTCCCACTTAATTTCCATAACTGAATTTCATAACCTTTTCTTATCTGTATCTAGCAGAATGAGGATAACAGTATGAAATACTGGGACTGTCAAAACCGAGTCCTGGAATGTGGAGGCTGAATGACTGAAAATCCAGATTTACATATGCTAAGCTTGAGATTGTTATTTCTTGGAATATTTCCATTTCTCAAAGGTATTCTGATGTAGTAGTTGACATATTTCTGGTCTTTTTTTTTCAGTGTTTTGGGACTCCGCATTGTGAGTCCTGACAGGAGGATAGAGAGCCAGAATTAGATTATGTGTGTGTGTGTGTGTGTGTGTGTGTGTGTGTGTGTGTGTGTGTGTGTGTGTGTGTGTGTGTGCAAGTGCATATGTGTAAGACTGACATTATAACCCAAATTTAGTTAAAAACTTCACCTACATCTCAACAATACCTGCTTGTCTATTAAAAGGTAAGGGTTAGCATTTGCCCTTTCCCCTCCACTTCCACTATGAATTCACTATCTTAAATGCTTTGGGGGAGATGTGACCTGCTCCCCACATGTACATATGCACATAAATGGACTGCACCTTTACTTATGGTTTTGCTGTATCATTTGCATACCAGTCTTCTCAAGCTTCTCTGTCTTTAGCTGAAAAATAATAGTAGCCTGCAAATACTAGTCTGCTCTATCTTCTCTATGTTACTTTTCAGTGTTGGCTTTGTCTTTAATTATGTATTGTGTTATTCTGCTAATAATAAGCAACCATATGCTGTAAAGCCACCATCATAGTAATGTAATCTTAGGAAAAGTTATGTGAAATGAAAACTTCTTTTATTTTAATCGTATTGTGCTAGTGCAGGCAATTGTCTTGTATACTGATGTAACAGTTGTCATGAATGGGAGGAAACAACTTTACTCTTGACAATCTAAAGTCTTTAGTCTTAGATAATGGCTAAAAAAAGATCAGACAAGCTCGCCTGACTGATTAAAATAAATGCAATTATAGTGGCTCCCCCACTACCACTATGTACACTTTCTCCCTTAATTACATGCTCAGCCTTCTGACAACCATTTTAATACCTAGCCTAAGAAGAACTGGACTTAGGTGGGACCATTTTTAGGTCCCCCTTCCAGAAGTATCACCCCAGCTACCCACCTAGTTAGTATAGGTCTAATCTGAGACCTAATATAAACACCTCTGGGCCACAGAATACAAATATCTTCCATCCCAATGCTGTTTAGGCTGTTCAGCTTACTTGTACAAGTGATGCTGCTAAATGCTGTTTCTGTATCCAGAACTATTAAATGACCCTCCCTTTCTTCCTAATAGAATGTTTTCTATGCAATCCTTTACTACACTGAAGGGAATCTTACTATTTTACCTGTCTCCTTACATCTTCTTTTTCCTTTTCCAAACATTGCAGTCACTTTTCCAGACTTTTCAAAACTATATTGGCCAACACACTGTAATCCATATTAAACAAAACTAATGTCAAATGTATGCATTGATTTTACTGTTCTCTATAATGCCAATAATTCTCTTTACACCCCTGCCCTTACCATTCATGACCTGCCAGGATAGCTAATTGCCATTGTTCAAGCTTCTTACAGAAACTGTACCCTGTATCATCCATTCCTTGTGTACCTTCTAGCTTAACTTCTCCAACACCAACTCTGATTCTCGTTTCTCACCTTGCATCTTCCTACTTTTAATTTCCTTTAATTCACTAGTTTTATTATCCATGTTAAGTTTCTGCTTCAAGAAAAACTTTAGCTTCTCCAATGAACTTGTTATATCCCTGAATGTCCTTCCCTTTCCACAAATACCATCTGTACAACAACTACTTCTACTAGTTTTTGCTAAAGATAGACACATTCCCTGTTTTTCCTTAAATGTATATCATTGCATTCTAATAATTTCAGTAGCATTAAACAGCCCATGAACCTTAAAACACATTTCTTTTTCTAGTTCCTGTTTGAGGGCTTTAACATCATTTGTCACTGTTTCCTTGTGTCTCCTCTTGTTTAGATCCAGCCTCCGTTCAACTTTCCTTGTATGCCTTAACTAACTTGCTCTTTAACTAAATCCACCAAACCTTTCAATTCCATTTCCGTCTGTTTTAGGCCCATATGGTTCATGTTTCTTTCAAAACAGTTGCACTCTTTTCATAATATTTCCTTCTTAAAAGTTCTTCCATCTTAAAAATTCATTTTATCTGTCTTTGCTTTCCACTTCTAAACATCTCCACATATAAAGCCTTATGGTCCAAAAAACAGTTATCAAGAGGCAGTTACCATCAAATCCCAGACTATGTTTTTAAACAATAAAATATTTGAATTTCCATCCTACTGATATTTTAAGTCTCCCTTTCCTTTTACTACTAAAGCACTTCATTCACTAAGGCAACATTTCTTTCACTATATCCATTTATTTCTTGCCATAATATGAAGCCTGAAGTCCCTATGACAAATCACATCACTCATTTAAAGACAAATATTGGTTAAGTTCCTGATGCAGCTTTTGTCTCTTAGAGTTATTGTAACCATGCATTTTATAATCCAAACTCTTAACTCTCTGCCATATAAATCTGTCACTAGCACCCCATGTGACACTACTACTGTAATGTCTCTAATCCTACATTTTCTCTTCTTCCAGAGGAGCTCATGAACACTGCTCCTCACATCATGACCTTATACATTACCCTGAATAAAATTTTCAGCAATGCCCCTTCTTCTTACTTTACAATTATCCTGTCTTACAAGCTCTGTCTCTGCTGTTTGACCCATCCTAATACTATCACACTTATAATATTGCTGTTCCTGCTATTAATGTTAATACTTAAGCATGTCCATTCTCCGTCTTATGCCAGGACACAGTCCTTGTTTGCATCTCCTCTTCCTTTGTTTTTGCCCTGTGATATCCACTTGTTATTCCTCTGTTTCTGTATTCCTATCTTCCCATATTTCTGCATACTCTTATTTGCAATGAGTTAGATCTATTGTTTAATAAATACACTCTCCTCTTTTCTCCTATTTGTCTGCAAGAACAACTTCATCATCCTGTCACTTTTACCGTATTCTTCAATCAGCTACTGGTTCCTCTTTATTTGCGTCATCAGTTTTCTCTGTTGTCTGAGTCTCCCCTGCTGCTTTTTCTTTCCAGTGAGTTGGAAAGTCAGGTTTTCCACATGTAATGCAACTAGTATTAAAACTAAATTCTGTATGCCCCCTTTCCCCACATACATCATGTCCCAGGTTCCCATAGTAATAACAATGCTTTGATTAGACATAGTAATACATAATACAACACGCCCTCCCTATGCACAGAATATTGTTAGCATTTACAGGTTTAGTCTGGCAGTGTGGAAAAGGAAATTAAAGTTATGAAGAATTAATTAGCTTCATACTACAATACAGGGTCTGATTCCCTCTTTCTGTTCTCACTGTGACTCTGAGCAAGTCACTTAATCATACAGTGCCTATAGGTCATCCTAGAAAAGACACTTTATGACAAAATATGTACTGTAACTGAGAATGCCTAGTGTTTTTACCCTGTCAAGAAATGAAAAAAATGAATAAAAATGTCACAGGTCTTTGCCAGATGCCTCCCATCCCCTCCTCTATAAAACATTATCTCTAATTTTAGTTACAGTTTATGCTGTTCTGCATGACTGTTTAACAACTGTGTAATGGCATTTTCATGTGATAGACTTAGTTTGAGAACCCATAAAGTTTTTTTTTTCTTTTTTAATTATTTTTTAAGGACCCAAAAATTTTAGTATTTTTGTACTTAAACTCACTCACTCATACTCTTTAAATGATGTGGCATATTTTGTCTCTAAAATGGAATTACTTTATCTACATCTTCAGTGCCTTCAAAGTTTATATCAAAAAATTCTTTGAGGTATATTTGTACTCTCCCACCTTTTCTATATGCAGTCCAGTTGTTGTTGTTTGTTTTTTAGCTTTCCCCTGGTTAGGGGTCGCCACAGCGGAACTCCGGTCCGCTAATGATTGGCAGTTGATTTTCACGAACGCCGAGGTGCCATCTCGACGTTCAACCTTCAACGAAGGCATGCCCATTTACACATGTCTTTCGAAGGCCCACCCAACCACGGGGAGGACATGCAGACTCCACACAGAAGGCACTCCCCACACTCCAGCTGAGAATCGAACGGGAGAACCTCTTGCTGTGAGGCAACAACGCTACCACTGCGCAGTCCAGTAAGTTTCATTATTTTATTCCAGAATGTACAATAGTCCAGGGCTTCTATTTCTCTCCCTTAAAATAGATACTGAATACATTCTTTCACTGGAACTTTACAGCAGATTCTCCAGGATTTGGCTCATCCACATATTGCATCCCTCTTCCTCTTGCTTCTGTTAGACATGTTCCAGTTCCTTTTTTCAGTTCAGATATGTCAACCACTCCATCTGGTGTCAACTTCCCACCTGATGTGCATTTTGCCAGCAGCTTTGTATTATGCTTTGCTATAGGATCTCTCTAAGAAATTACCTTATATGTAATCTCAGACTACAGTGATTGATGGTTTTAAATTTTAGCTAAATGGGTGAGGATGTCACATGTCAAGCTTTTATACCCATCTGTCTCCTTACAATCTGCAACACTCTTTTCATTGAGTGCATAGCCTCTGCCTAAGTAGGGTGATCCCAGAGTTGGTATATATATAAGTTCAGGGGTGTGGGGGAATGTAGGGTGGCTTGCACTACCTGCATAAAGAAGCTTAAAGGATAACAGCGATTTGCTATTCTCCTGTGTTTTCAGTCTTTTTTTTTCAGATTGTCGGCACTTGGCATTTTGAGTGTCTACTTTTAAATAGGGAGTCATTTTCAAGTTACAACTTGGAGATGAACCAACTTGGTAAGTGCAATAATGAAAAAAAAAAAAAAAACAAATTTATGCATTCTCCCCCCACACCCCCTGAACTTACACACAGATACACACACACACACACACACACGCACACACGCACACACGCACACACGCACACACACACACACACACACACACACGCACACACACACACACACACACACACACACACACACACACACACACACACACACACACACACACACGCACACACACTAGTTGAGGAAATTAGACGCAATGAAGTGTCTGAGATTGGTAGTAGAATGCATAACATGGGACAGATGAAGAAATGAAGACATAAGAGCAGAAACCAAAGTAGCTCCAGTTGTAGAGATGGTCAAGGGAACAGAGTACTGTGGTTCAGGCACATATGTATTGAAGTAGAAAACAATCTGGTGAAGAAAATTTGGCAGACAGGAAGAAGGCAAGAGGAAACAAGGACATCCAGCAAAGAGCTGGATGGATTGTGTAAGAGAAGGCCTGTGACAGTCAGACATGACCATTGAAGAAGGTAGGAGAGCAGCTCAAACATATGACACATCAGTGCACTGAGATGATTCTAAATGATGTTACCTATACTAAGGCTGAAGATATACCCAACCTACTGGCTGATAATTTTAGCTCTAAATTTGGTTTTCTCTCCTTTACATCTGTCCCTTAATACATACATGAAACTGGCTCACCTTCAGCTATCGCGCAAAACCAAGTCCTAAAAACACTATGAAAAGGTAAAAATGCTGCATTGATGGCGCCTTATAATATTCCAGAATGCATCGTAAAAAACACAAAGGCCAATTTTGCACACCCCTAACAACACTGTTTAACCTCAGCCTTCATATAGGTTTTGTATCTAGCAAGTGGAGAACAGCTACATTTAATCCCCTGCATAAGGGAGGACATTCTGCAAACCCAGGAAGTTACAGACCCATAGGTCTGACTAGCCTCATATGAAAAACTATGGAAAGACTTATCTTGGAACTAATCATTAAAGACATAGGGAACCTCCAAACACTGGTTCACATCTCTGTTTGGATTCATCAAGGGCAGGTCTTGTTTACTCAACCTGGTGGACTTTTTTGAAAAGGTCACCAAAGCAATAGATGAAAGCAAAACACTACACACCACATACCTCTACCTGGTCAAAGCTTTTGACACAGTCCCCTGCTCAGGTACAGTAGAAAAGCTAAATAAACTGGGAATAAACCCCTATGTCATTCAATGGACTGCCAACTGGCTTGCGGATAGGACACAGGAAATCAAAAAAGGGGAAGGTTACCTCCATACAGAGACCCGTGGCTTCCCCCAGGGTTCTGAGCTGGGACCTCTCCTGTTTTGAATTTACTTCTCTGAAGTGAAATCCAAAACCAAAGGGCTCGGACTGACTAAGTCTGTAGATGATTGCAAACTAGAAGTAGTCATTGAATCCCCAAATGACTTAGCCATCCTGTAGGAAGAGTTGTCCCAAATCATGGACTGAAACTAAGTGCTGAAAATGCATTATTGTATTTTTTGGGAAGTCATCAACCCCAGGGAACTACCACATTGACAATACAACCCTAAGAGTTGACCCAATTGCTTGGAATTTGGGAACTTAATGTGGACAGTGAACTAACTTTTGACCATGTGTCCATTATTGTAATAAATTCCTTCTACATTGCACAGCTTATCTACAAAGGGATGGTGTCTAGATCTAGGGACTTCATTGTCCCCTTTTACTCAGCCCTCATTAGGCCAGTTATTGAGTATAATGCCCCCTTTGGCATGTATCTGTCCCAACTCATGCAACAACTGGAACATCCACAGAGATACCTTACTAAAAGGATACATGGCCTGAATAATATTTCCTACATTGGGCTATCTCAAAGCCTGTCACTATACTCAAGTTTCCTACAGACTGCTAAGAGGGGAACTGTATCTAGCATACAAGGCATCCTCTGACCCAATACTGATGGATTTACTGCACATCAGCAAATCAAATGGCATCAAAAATACTCAGTCTAGGGATCTAACCCTCTTCTGCAACAACAACAGAAAATATGGTGAGACATATCTTGCAGTGGTTACCACTTCTCTAGAACAGGTTCCCCATCCACATAAAACAAAGTTCACCCCTGTCCATATTTAAGCACAGCTTGGATCTATGGCTGGGAAACAGAAAATGTATTCCAGGACTGTCCCCTGTATTGCTAATAGAGGCAGCTGCTAAATGGTTTATCCCATGCATGAGTCTCCTCAAATTATCTATGGTATGATGCCATTTATTCTCACTAGGGGTAATATGTAATTATTGACCATGGGATGAGCAAGATCAATCTAACACCAAATGGGGTTGGTTAATTCTAATGCAAAAAGGGAAACTGGCTATCCATAAAATGGCCTGCAAGGACAGCCAGCCTAGTACTTGGAACCTATATATGTGCTTTTAAAGGAGGTTTAAGGTATCACACAGTGAAAACTCTAGCTTGGCTAGGATTTTCTTGTAGTTTTTATGTGTGTGTGTGTGTGTGTGTGTGTACACACACACACACACACACACACACACACACACACACATGAATCATCATTGAGTTGAACCTCAGCAGATGTAACCTCATCCAGTTTCCTTTTGACGGTGAGGAGGAAAACCAAGGTAGTGAATACACAGAAACACAGGCTTTTTTTTGTTATGATATTCATATACTTTTAATACAGAATGTTTTGTTGGAAACTGGAAAAAAAAAATCACAGAATTAATCGCATTGCGTTGGCCAGAGTCTGCCATGTCTACTACGGATACCTATTTGAAGTAAATACAAATTAGCATTAATCTTTCCCTTTGCAAGGAAAATACAACCAAACACAACAAAACCAGTGCTTTGCTGTTCAGAGGTTTATAGGTATTTACTAGGCTAATGACCACAAGGGCCTTTTTAAGCCTAGCCATGCATCCCAAATCACTGACAAGTTCTGATACCCAAGTGTAATCATGGGCCTGGGAGATGAACCATTTACAGGTTACCTGTTTGCATCAGAGACATAGGTGCCAAACCAGGGATGAATTTCCAGTTTCCCATCCAGTTGTCCAAGTTGCACTAGAATTGGATTAGGGAGGAACTCTGCTTCACATGGATGAGGAGCCTGTTCCATAGACAGGATAGTCTCTGGGATACATACCTATCTCTCCAGCAGGTCCTATTTATATCACAGGCAAGGTTTAAGTCTTTAGAATGGGTAATTCTGGTGCTGTTTGTTTTGTGGATATGCAGGAGGTCCATCAGAATGGGGTCTGACAATGCCCTGTATGCCAGCCATAGATCTCCCCTCAAAAGCCTGTAGGAGACAGAATACAAGGATAGGACCTAGGGGCAGTCTGCATAGGACATATTACTTGAAACCTATATTACTTTAGTGAGAAACCTCTGTGGACATTCTAGTTGTTGGATATGTCTGGTTAGGTACATACCAAAGGGGGCATTGTACTCAATGATAGGTCTGATGAATGCCGAATACAGTGGAACAATGACTTCCTTGGACTTAGATGCCATACCTTTGTTTATAAGTTATGCAACATAGAATGATTTCCTCACCACTGTAGACACATGATGATCAAAGGCTAGATTACTATCTACGTGTGTCCCTTACATCCTTGACCACTAGGTCAACTTTAAGAGATGTGTCAATGTGATAGCTATCAGGGATGAATGACTTCCCAAAGGATACTATTATGAATTTCTTGGCATTTAGTTTTAGTCCATGACTCTGACACCAGTTGTTTGTCTGTGTCAATCCCTCCTGGAGAACATTTGTGTCAGTGTGAGATTCAATGACAGCTCCTAATTTGGAATCATCTGCAAATTTAGTCAGCCAGAGATCACTGACATTGGCCTTGACTTCTGAGAAGTAAATGCCAAAAAGGAGCGGTACAAGGACTGATCCCTGAGGGACTCCACTTGTGAATGGTCTCTTTTTAGAGGTGGACTCCCCAGTTCTAACTTCCTGGGTTCTGCCTGTGAGCCATTTGGCTATTCACCAGTTGACATACGGGTTTGTACCTAATCTCTTGAGTTTGTCAACAATGCCTGAGTGGGGTATTGTATCGAATGCCTTGGCCAGGTCAAGGTAGGCAGTTTGAATGATTTTCCCCTCGTCCATTGCTTTGGTGACCTTCGCAAAGAAGTCCACCAGGTTGAGTAGGCATGATCTGCCCTTGACAAAACCAAACTGGGTTGGGTCCAGTGTCTGGAGGTTTACTATATCTCTACTGATCATCTCCATGATAATTTGTTCCATGACGTTACGTATAAGACTAGTGAGACTTATGGGTCTGTAGTTTCCAGGGTCTGTAGATGGCCCTCCTTTATGCAGAGGGATGACTGTTGTCTTTCTCCATTCATGAGGCACAAAGCCTGTTTGGAGGCTACAGTTAAATAGTAATTCCAGAGGCCCTGATAGGTCATGTTTCATACTATTTAGAAGGCATCCTGGGATATTGTCTGGGCCCATTGAATCAGTGTTATTGGTCTTAGAGAGAGCATTAAGGACTTGTTCCCTAGTGATAGTAGGGGAAGTTATATTGGAAGTTTGAGGAGGAGAGAGGAGTAAAGTTGGAGCTGAATTTATCAGCCAGGAGATTTGCTGTATCTTCTGGCTCAGTATTGGTGGCTCCATTTACAGTGAGCTCTGCACACAATTGTGTATTGCCTTTGAGGTTGCAGACACAGCTAAAGAATGCTTTGTGGTTGTCCATGGCCTGGGAGACCAAACTAAGCTCAATTTTGGCTTTGGTAGACTTTATTTGTCCTCTGAGTTGTTTGTTTAGTTTGATGGGAGTGTTTTTATCCTGCTGGGTTTTGCCATGAGTTTCTTCCTGCTATTATACATCCAATTGATGTTGTAATCCAACCAAGGTGGCTTGTTTTTTGAGTTAGTTCTGTACTTTTTCCTGGTGGGTACAGCTGCCTCTATGGAGGTATTAACATGCTTGTACAGAGTTTCTGTGAATAGTTCTGTATAGGCAGAAGTGTTCTCATTGTTTAAAGGGGCTTGAAATTTTGCCAGGTTCTCACTTAATAGCAGAAGGTTAGCCTTAGAATAGTTCCTGAATATTCCCGGTTGAGCTGGGGGTCCAGGTTTTATTTTTACTTCAAAGGAAACCATTTTGTGGTCTGACCTTACCAGTGAAGGCATTACAGTAGGGGGTGTACAGCACTCTCCCATATTAGTTCATAGGTTCATACTAGGCTATCTGCCCTAGGGCATTTATAAGCCTAGCCAGAGTGTGTTCGGCTTTCGCTACCCATTTTAAATTCATTTTGCTATGCCCTTTTTCGAGGTTAGTATACTGTGCCTCTGTCTAACAGTGACACAGAAGTGATACCCGGGGTAAACCTATAATCTCCCATCCACTCATCAAGATTCCGCTTGAAGAGAGTTAACGAGGGACTCTGCCTAACCTGGACTGGGATTTTATTCCAGAGTGAAGGGAGCCTCTGGGTTATGAATCTTTCCCTCCAGCATGTCCTATTTATTTCAGTGCTGAGGTTCAAGTCTCTCGAGCGCGTAGCTCGATGGGATTTGGATTTTCTGATGTACAGCATGTCCATTAATTCCGGGTTGGACATGGCTTTATACATCAGGCACAGATCGCCTCTGAGCAGGCGGTATGCCACTGAGTAGAGCTGGAGTTTCTTTAACCGGGCAGCATATGGCATCTGTTTGAGCCCTTTGATCCTCTTGGTGAGGTACTTTTGGGTCTTTCCAGTTGCTGCAGGTGTCTGGTAAGGTACATCCCAAAAGGGGCATTGTACTCAGTTATGGGCCTGATGAGGGATGAGTAAAGAGGCACGATGACCTCCCCTGATCTAGATGTGAATCCCTTCATGATTAGGTGGGCTATATCAAATGTTTTTCTAACCACTTTGGCCACGTGGTTGTCAAATGAGAGACTATCAACTTGGGTCCCCAGGTCCCTAATTACTTCTTCTGTACTTAATGGATTACCACCTATGTGGTAATTTGTGGGCACTTTGTTTTTGCCAAAGGGGATGACTATACACTTTTTGGCGTTTAGCTTGAGGCCATGGCTCTGGCACCAGTTGTCTGTTTCTATGAGGCCCTTTTGTAGGATGGTTGTGTCGGCTGGAGAGTCGATTATGGCACCCAGTTTGCAGTCATCTGCGAACTTGGTCAGCCACAGTCCTTCCGTGTTGGCCTGTACCTCCGAGAAATATATACCGAACAAGAGAGGTCCCAGGACTGAGCCTTGTGGGATGCCACTTGTAACTGGTTTGGAGTCTGACATGGCTCCAGCAATTCTAACCATGTGGGTTCTGTCCTTGAGCCAGTTTGCAACCCATCTAGTGACATAGGGGTTTATATTTAAGCTGGTGAGCTTATCTATAATGCCCGAGTGGGGTATTGTATCAAAGGCTTTTGCGAGGTCCAGGTAGGCTGTGTGGACCACCTTCCCCTCGTCAATGGCCTTGGTGACTGTTTCAAAGAAATCAACCAGGTTTAAGAGGCAGGCTCTGCCCTTAACAAAGCCGAACTGGGTAGGATCCAGTGTCTGTAGGTCCCCAATATCTTTATTTATGAGGTCCATGATGATCCTTTCCATAGCTTTGCAGACCAAGCTAGTCAGGCTTATGGGGCGATAGTTTCCAGGATCCGTTGAGGCACCACCTTTGTGGAGAGGGACCACTGTTGCTGTACACCACTCTTTGGGTACATATCTTGTAGTAAGGCTGAGATTGAACAGTAGTTTTATGTTTGGGTTTAGCTCTTCTTGGAGTTCATGCAGGACGCAGCCCGGGACACCGTCTGGTCCCATTGATGCTGTGTTTTTTGTTTTGGAGAGGGCGGCTCTTACCTGAGCATCTGAGATGTCAGGGGGGCAGCACTCTGCTGGGATAGATATTTGCCCTTTGGTGGGGGTTTGCGCTGAACCTGTCAGCTAGGATGTTGGCAATGTCTGTGGGTTTGGTGTATTTTTTGTCATTTTGGACTAATTCTGAGCATATCTGGGAATTCCCACCCAGGTTCCTAACATAACTAAAGAAAGTCTTGTGATTATCCTTAGTGTCCTGTGCAATTTTTCTCTCGAAGCTGGCCTTAGACGATTATATGAGTGCCCGTAGTTTTTTGCTAATACTGATCAGAGATGCCTTCCCTTTTTGGGATTTTGCTCTATCATGTAGTAGCTTCCTCCTTCTATTGTATAGTTTGTTTATAGCTGGGGTCCACCAGACAGGACGTCTGCCTTTGGAGGATTGGGTCTTGGTTTTATTTGGGATTGCATGATCCATGCATTCCTGAAGGTGTTCATAGAATGCATTTATAAAGGCTCGGGGGCTTTGAAGGATTCCACCTCGGTTTTGAGGAGTGCGAAATTTGCTTTAGAGAAGTTTTTCACTGTGGTTTTCTGGGCAGGGGGTGGGGTCGGGATGTGAATATCCAGTGAGATTAGTTTATGGTCTGATCTTACCAGTGAGGGATACACTTCTGGTCTGGAGCATAGAGTCCCCATGTTGGTGATGATCAGGTCCAGTATGTTTTCCCCTCTTGTGGGAGTGGTCACAAGTTGTATCATAGCATTTGAGTTTATAAATTCTAGGAACCTTTGGGCTAGGGTGTTGGAGCTAGAGTAATGCTCCCAGTCTATGTTTGGGTAGTTGAAGTCGCCCAATATAATGGTGTTTGGAGAGACCTTCATATTTTCCAGTGTTCTCAGGAAGGCCGAGTGGGGTTCCTGGGTTTGGGAGGGTGGTCTGTAGCAGGCTATAAACTGGAAGGCAGTTTTACCCACTGTTAGTTGCACATGGATAGTCTCTGATGCTTCGTGCTGTGCCACCAACCTGGAGGTGTGGGTATCTTTGACGAATATTGATACTCCCACCTCCTTTTGTGGTATGGTCCAAGTTTTGGGGCCAAAAAGCATGGTATGAGGTATAACCTGGTAGTGCTGGGGTGCTCTCAGGAGCCTTGAACCAGGTTTCTGTTACTGCACAGATATCGATGTTCTCCATGCTAAGGAGAGTTTCGAGTGTGTGCATCTTGAGGTTTAGACTTCTGGCGTTGAGTAGCATTACTCTTAGTTTCTTATCCCTTGTGATACCTATGGAGGTGGGTTTGTCTTTTGAGCTTTGCCTAAAAAAGGCACTATGGGGGTAGCAAGAGCCTTTGCCAATATCCAAAAGCCCAGGGGTGACAGGTGCAAACCGTCCCAAGCGAAGCATCGTGGCTTGTCGAGCATGTCATTCCAGGCTGACAGGCATTGGATCCCCTTTGAATGACACCAATACTTAAGCCATATTGTGGCATCATCCTTGGTGAGGGTAAGATGCTACTCAAGGTCAGGGTCATACCAGCCTGGGCTACATGCTCAGAGAGCCCCTTTATGTCTCTTTTCATGTAGTCCAGAGAGGTACGTCTCAGGTCATTCACACCAGCATGGACAATGACTGAGTCATATTTGTACTTGCCTTGGAGTGACCTGAGTGCTTGTTATGTGGCGGATCCTAGCACCCGACAGGCAGCTCAGTATAGGTGTATAGTGAGGACCAGATCCAGTATGGTTGAACCCTGGTGGGTGTATTGACTACCTGGTCCAGGGAGTTTGTGTTTACAAAATCCAAGAATCTCTGTGCATGTAGGTTTGATGTTGTATAGAATTCCCAGTTAATAGTGGGGTAATTAAAGTCACCCATGAATATGGAATTGGGTTGGATGGTTAGTGTTTCTAATAAGTTTAAATGCATGGTATGGGTTTCCTGGGTCATAGAGGGAGACCTATAGATTGCAAGGAAATGGTATTGGATTTTACCTATGGTGATTTGAACATGGAGCAGCTCAAGTGCATTGCTCTGTTTGTCCAGCCTTGAAGTATATTTATTTTTGAAGTTTTTTGAAAGTTGGAAATCAAACCACATCAACATGCTTCTACGAATGGCATGTCTAAATGGACATTTTTTTTTATAAATAGCACCCTGAACGTTTGTCACTAACTATGAAGGTCACACTTAACTGTAAAAAATGCTGTTAAAACAAATGGCAATGTGAATTGTTTTCCATTCTGTCATCTTTGTTGTCCATGATGGATATCTGATTTTATATTTCAAAAAGGGGCACTTACGTATTATCGCAACCAGATTTTGTGTCGTCTTTTAACTTTGTTGATTTCTACTGAAACGGCATCACTGAAGTGTAATATGGAAGGGTACACTGTCGGAAAGTCTGCCTGGATATCGGTGGTGGTTTTAAAAAATGTTAGGACTTATAATTTTTAAGATTTGTGGGAAGCGTCCTTTAAACACATCAAGCGTTGATTTCTGTGATCACAGTGGTTACGTGTGTATGTCTGTTGGTTCTGAAAGGAGTGTGGCAGTTAAGCGGATGATATTGCACACAAACGGAGTTTAAACAGCAGATTAGGTGCTTGCTATTATTTTCTGTAGTGTTTTTGTAGTCTTAGGGTAGGTTTACAATTGAATCAGCTCTGAAAAGAATAGTAAAGGTTTGGAAAACAGATCTCTTTCCTTCACCGACCGGCAGCATGTCAAAGGAATGCCTTGAAAGTGGAATGGGACCTGTTTGAACTGACACGAGATGCTGGCGGTAAAGGGGAAACCTATTTTTCAAACCTTACTTTTCCGACTTCAGTTTTTTCAGCAGTTTCAATGATAAACCTTCGTAAAACTACTAAAACATTACAGAAGACATGTGTCTAACCTTCATAACACTGTACTGCTACTACTTGACCTAAACAGAAGCAACCAGCATTGCTGCAAAAATCTGGTTGCGATAATACGCAAGTACCCAAAAAGGAAACTGGCATCTTCAAAAGTGCTTCAGCTGCATTTCCACAATAGCTCCCCACAAAGATTCATTCTGGGTGTAACACACTGTCACACTACACTTTCTGGAATCTTAGCATTTCAACACTGCAATGATATAACAAGAGATTATTCAATTCATCAAACCTATGTAAAAGAAACATGCTTGTAAGCCTAGAAGGAACAAGAAAGCCAGATAGTGATAAGCTAATGCTTCCTTTTGCCATTTATTATAATAATGTTCAGAAACTATTTTACTTAAATTTATGTTTTTGCCATCTCCTTAAAGAGAAGATTACACATATAGATAGGCATCTTGAAAAATATATAAAAAAAATCAAATATTTTGTTTCACTGCTGACAGTGTAAGAAGGTAGTACGATACTGTATATTAGGAAGGTGCGGTGTCGGTGGTGTGAACTAAAAGGAAACTGTGCAGTACTTCATTACAGTGAAGACAAACATGTAACGGAAGTGGCAATCTAAATGACAAGAAGGTAGTGTGTCCAGACTGCATGCATACCAACATGTTAAAAAAGTTCAGATATGCGGTAATTGCATCATGGAAAATCCCCACTGAAACATTAAAATCACCCTTATTAGCTGTACCAGGAAGAAGGCTGGGTTAGCTAGATCTGTATCGTCTTTTTTGACTATACCAGGAAGAAGACAGACTAAATGGGGTTCATCTTAGAGCTGGCAGGCAGAAAGATTCATACAAGATCACTGTGCTGGGCTACAAACTAACAATAATTGAATGGAGAAAAAAATTAAGAACTAAATTTAAACAGACCTTGTGCATGGGAGCTAGGGGTAGCAGCAGCAAGTAAGGAGGATGCAGCAGCAGATAGTCATCCTGCAGATCCGGAGCATTCAGTAATTACTTCTGTATGCCCTCCACTGCAAGCAGACTGAAAACAGAATTATGGGACTGCTGATCTATAAATCATGGTCTGATAGTGCTTACAGACATTATGCTTACAGATTTGTGTCATGTCTTATACACCTGTGAACAGAAATGCTATTAGTGTTGTGAGGTTAAGAGGGATGCAAGCTCACTCACACCAAAAATCCAAACATAATAGTAATATTAGAAAGTAACAGTAAATTGAAACAAAAATACATGCTTGCATTATTTGTAGCTTTACTGTATTTTATCATCTCTATAGGCACCATAAGGTTTACAAGGAAGACATAAAAAATAATTGACAGTATCCTTAGATGTACTTAATCCTTGAAGCCAAGAACTACACAGTAATTCAGAAACAAATAGCACACAATATGTTATTGGCTCAACAGGTAGTGGACTTGCCTTTGTTACTGAATATTGAAAGGCTATTGGTTCTTTTCCCACATCAGGTACTTAGATTTGTTTTATTCTAGAAACTTAAACCTATAAACCAACACCACCAAAGAGTGTGACAGATTTTTAACCCAACATATGCCCTATTTCTGAAATAGACTGCCCTTACTTAATAAGCAGAGTACTTCCCAAGCAACCTTTAAAACCATTCTGGATGTCTGGATGTGTGGTCTCACCAGGGATACGTTGAGAAAGTCTCCCAGAGTACTGGATGATGTGGCTGAGCTTCTTGATCTCCTTAGCCATAAGCTTAATAAAAACTTAGGAACCTATGAATGTGTTAGGCAAATCTGAATAAAGAGTGGCAGTATGCAAGACGGAGCTGATTCACAGACATGGGTAGTGCCATCAAACAAGCAAGCAACATTTACACAGTTAGCATAATATGCTAATGACTGTAGAATGACATGGAAATAAGTAACATGATGGTAATGAACCTAAATGCAAATGAGGGTAAGCAATATGGTGGAGGGAGTCAGAAATTTATAAAAATTATGTGATCACTTGTATCTGCCAGTGAACTTGTGCACTGTGATTCCTCATGAAAAGTGCTACGGTACTAGGTGTAGCTGCAGTAATAGCTGAGCAGTACATGTTAGACGCTGCTGTCGCAGCCAGTGTCCATGATGGAGCTTGCTGTCACCCTCCACATCACAGAAGGATCTGACTGCATCTAACATGCCATTATCTACACGAGAGGGACACAGACAACATCAAGTCATATGGACACAGACACCAGTTGATAGACATGTGCTGTCCTCAAATGTGATGAATAGTGATCCCTGTGGACACTAAGATATGTGTAGCTTTGATTATTCATGCTTCAGGGATCTTACAGTGACCACTGCCCACTAGAAAACATGGTGTGTATAACATAGGCATCTACCTTATGAATACTACACCAGTTCCTTGATATGAGTCTGCATGTGAATGTGTATGTGTGGTTTCAAAGGACCACAGAAGATAGAACCAATGTTATGTGAGTGTTCTACAAAGCACCCATTTCCCTGAGGTTCTAGGGGCATTGCTTGTATCCACATCACTGTCAAGGCCTTGCCTGGTCCAGCTGGACAATGGTACATCAACCAGAAGGGTTTTCACTCCATCATCTGCCAGGTAGTGTGCAATGCAGTGTCTATGCATCTAACAGACAGCTCTTATGATTCTCACATGTGGCACAAGAGACACATGCCCGACCTATACCAGCAATTTGTGCAGAGTGACTTCCCACGGAAATATCTAATTGGTGATGCTGAATATACCCTGGAACTATGACTTATGACACTGACATGCAACCCTCAGATCGTGGCTGAGCTGCAATACAACACCACATTGTTGCAGATCCAAAACATTATCAAGAGTATGTTCAGTCTAAAGAATGCCCACTGCCACTGGGTAGATTCTTTCGGTGACATGATGCAGTATGATCTGGAGACCTGCAGCAAGATATTTGCTCTCTCTGCCAACAGCTAGAACAGATGATTTTCATCAGAGAACTAGACAGGCTAGACAGAGGCTAGGGAAGTGCTAACTGAGGAGCCATCAGAAAAAACTGCTGCAGGGGAAGATCATGTGAAACAAAGGCAGGCACAGTACATTATGGCACTGGCAAAGCAGTGGTATCTGGTCCACAACTATGAGCTAGATTACAGGCAACAAAGATGAAAATTGATGCATGCAATGTTACACCCAGGCTATGCTTTACAGTACATTGACTAGCCATGCTAATCATCAGAAATTAACTATCTATATAATGCAGTTGTGAAGGCAGGGCACAGTAGTCATCACATGCAGAGGTTGGGAGAGACACAGTAACAGGAATCAGCAATAAATACAGTGTTGTGGAGGTTAACTGAGGAAGTGTGTGAGCTGGGTAGACTACGTAAAGCATACCTCTGAACTGTCCAGATTTTTGCCTCATATTTTTGGTCTGTTCATCATAAAATTTTGATTTTCTGGATTTTTGTGGCAAATCTGAAAGGATTGAATTCACTAAATAATAACAATTATTTGAGTTTCGGATCATATATCATTCAAAAAATACAAGGTAACTCAAGCACTTCCATTCTAGCAACTTTCTAAGTTTATAAAAGCAACATTTAAAGATTGTCCCTGTTATTGGAGTTTTGTCCTCCCATTATTTTTGGCTATGTCCAGATTTTTTGTGCTAAGAGGTTGAGAGCAATGGTGTAAAGAGGCTGTGTTTTATGACCAGGGGGTTGGGAGGAGATGGGTATACTATGTAGGGTGGGAGTAGTACATCCTGAGAGGGGAAGATGTCCAGCAGTACTGGGTATGTACTCAGAATTGTTGGCAAGGGTCACATGTCATGCCACTGTAGTTGCACTGCATCTACATGTGTATATGTCAGACAGATGTGGGATGTCAGGTGTGAATGATGCAGACCATAGATGTCCCTGACCACAGATGCAACTCCTTTGAGGAATGGAACTAAGGATCAACACCCACCAACAGGAGCAACAGAGAACTTCAAGAACATAGCTATCTAGCTATGGCATGTGTCTGACACCACAAACTCCACATTTGCATAGGCAACCATGCAGTGTTATACCAGGCACATCTCAAGTGGGTGGTGCAAAGGAGTTAATAGTGGTGTAGAGGAGGTAACGGTACGTGAACATGACCTGCCCTGCCCTTTGGGGTGTACAGACAGTGGAGGCATTTAGGTGTTATTCACTGGGATGGCATCGACCCCAGCACATGGAAGCTGAAGGACCCAGGGTGGCAGTGATGTCACCCCAGTGACTGTATAAAACACCTATAAGTATGGCCATCTATTTACAGCTTTCTTACGCACTGCCATACAAGCTACTAATTACACCAATTATCTGTGCTGTGGTGGTGGGTGCATCTGCCCATGCTTGTATGATTCCCTGTACATCCATTAGATAATGCTAATTGTGGCACACATGTCAGGCAATGATCAGAAGGCAGAGTTGTGGTGGATAGTTTTCTGCCTCTCCAGAGCCCTGTCCCCACCCTCTGTGGAGGCACCATATTTATTAATTTAACCTGCATTTGTCCAACTGGGCTATGAGAGATCCATTTTTGGGGAAAATGCTCCGAACATGCCTTAACATTTTCTTTACTGTCACATTCTTTCACTGACTTTGGTAGTTTACTCTAATGTTTAACAGCCCTAACACATCTGTGATTCTACTTCTTTATGCATTCTCAAAAGCCTTCTATTTCTATGCATTTTCAAAGCTTTTAGACCAAGGCAGTCAAAAGGAAAAGTATATGTACTTGCTGGGTCCCTATCAGTTCAGTAAAAAATCAGTTAATCGAACGTCATTTTTGGTGCAATTACATCGAACATGCTGTTGGTCGAACTGTTCATACTGAGATCGTAGTACAGTGAGGATTGGAAAATCTGCCCTTTCCCTACTGTAGTGCAATCTCAGGGTTGTTATATATAATTAGCGGGGGTTTGGGTGGAGCATCCTCCCACATGAGGGGAGTTAGATGAATGGCATTTCCGATGAAGTGGTGTTCATCGAAGTGTCAGTTCACTAAAATGATATAGACCCGTACTTGCCATGAATATGATGACCAATTAATTGTTCAACCTCCTATAAGATGATGTATACTGATGGAAGACTTTTCATCTATCAGAATATTATATGCCACCAGGAAAGTACATCCATTTAGTAAGGTGATGTTGGATCTATTCTAGAGCCATATTATCAGAATTTGTCTTAGCACACCAAATGGGGCATCTGGTTTTCAAGTCTGTCCATATAAAATTCACTAATAAATGGAGCAAGACCTCTTTCTTACTAGATTTAATAAACATATTAATGTGTCCAAACATCTTGGATCCTTATTTTTTTAGTTATAAGACCTGGTTAATAAATAACAATTTATTTACCAGTATATCAAGTTCTTTGAAAAAAAAATGTTTTCCAAAAATTGTACATATATGTTACATTTGCTCCAAAAATATGGTCCACCAAAGGTCATACATTTTGCCTTGATAATAATTTTAATAATCTGATTAGTTTTAGCCAAAGTTTTAAGTTTATATAAGGAACCCTGAAGTATGTTTACATCGCTTATAAATTCATAAGTTATAGGACACTGTTTTCGGTCTGAAGACAGTCAAGAAACACATATTTCACCAGATCCAGGTTAAATACCAAGTCATTGATCCATCTATCAATATTATTTTAAAATTTAACTAGATTTTTCAATTTCCTAATATAGGAATGGAGTTTATTCCATAAAACTGGTATTCTAATGTTAATATGGGTTTGCCTAACTATAGTGCTAATTTTTTTTATACACAATTTGAGGATTAGTTGAAATGAAATCTATGTACTTACCATAATGATGGATTCATGCCATCTCAATTTTGTCTGGTTCAACATTTGAGTTGTCAGATCCAGTTGGATCCGACCTAGGCACCTTCTTCTAGAGCTGTGGACCCCAGGGTCTGACTACTCCCCTATCCATAATTCCCTCCTGTGCACTAATTTACCTTGTAACATGTTTGCTGACTTTAACTAAATTATAGATCTCCTCTTGTAACTACAGAACCCTGTAAATATCACAGTAAGAGTCAAGGGAACATTTTGAACAGACAGGGTCTTAGGTGAGGTCAGTCTGAATACCAGAAGCAGTCAGTGGCAATATTGGAAGGGAGAAGGAGGGAGGGATGTACCACTGGCTGGAAATGAGACAGCACAGATGTATCTATATGGTAAGTACATAACTTTTGTGGCCTATGTTTTCTATTTTTATCTGATTCAACATTTGTGACAAATTTCCAAGCTGCCATAAGGAAACCTGCATGGTATCAAGGAAGGACATCTCTGAGAATAGTGGAACCAATGGATGAACATGCTCTTGATTGCATGTCCAGTTTGTAATGAAATACAAAGGTGTGAACCACGTATCATGTTGCTGATGCACAAATGTCATCAATGGAAAGGTCTTCATTAATACCTTAGAGGTAGCTATCATTCTTGTGGAATGGGCTTTTGGTTTTGTGTGTGGGGGTAAACCCTGGTCATTATAAAAAAGGGTATGCAGTCCAACAGCCATTTAGAAATTGTGATTTTTTTTATATATTTCTTCCCAATTTTGCTTTAGAAAAGGATACAAACAGTTGATCTGACTTTCTTATATCCTTGGTATGGTGTAAGTAGAATCTGAGCAGTCTGCAAATATCTAGCGTATGTTGAAGATATTCCCCTTTATTTGAGAACTTGGAAAAAAGGACTGGCAAAATAACAGACTGATTCAAACTTACTTCGGACGTCACCTTTGGAAGAAGGGAAGAATGTGTTCTCAAGGTTACTCTGTCTTTATGAAAATGAGATATGGTGGTTTTCATAATAGTATTTGTAATTCAAACATCAGTCTAGCATTTGTAAGTACAACCAGAAAAATGGTCTTTCAAGCGAGATATTTAAAATATACTGAGGCTGCGGGTTCAAAGGGTTTCTGGGTTAATGTTTGAAGCATGACCACGCGGGAACTGGATCTAGAATGGGGGTCTTCGCAGGAAAGTTCCCTTGAGAAAAGCTTTGGAGATTTTAAAAGAGTCAGTGTAGCAATCATTATGACTGTGACATCCCTCCTCTGAGCTAGTAATCAAGGAGCCTCAATCCTTACCGCTGACACCAGTGGGGAACATTCAGTTAGACCAGACACAGATACACAGATACACACACAGACACACAGACACACAGACACAGACACACAGACACACACACACACACACACACACACACACACACACACACACACACTTACTAAACTTCCACGCAGGACTAGCTTAGCCCTGCACAGAAGCGCCCATTCAGGAGAAGGATGGCAGGCGCCATGCATATTAAGTAGGCATGCTGCCCGAGCTCCTAGGCTTACACGGAGTGTGTACGAGTGCAGGGGGTGTGTCTGAGAGCAGAGCTCTCAGAATAAACACACCTCTGCAATGTAGAACAGCAGAAAGTGGTAAGAAATGAGCGAGACTACTCATAGTTGTCCACATATCCCCACCAACAGTCCCCCATGTGTACAACAGCAACAGTACATACAAATTAAATGAAGAAACCCATGTATTTATATTGTTTAAAAAATCCGAGTACAGTTAACCATAGGTGCGCAGGTGTGCCCATCGCTTACCTACGGTTAAAGCAGCTTAAAAGGCTGAAGAGGTTAACAAGGAAAATATATGCAAATGAAGCAGCACAGCAATAGTGTATTGGGCAGAGCATTCGCCTAACAAGCAGGCATTCCCGGTTCGAGTCCAACTGCAGCACAGTCTATTTTACATGGCAAAGCACTTTATAACCAATATTTTTGTTGCAATACCCACTAAATAACACATATTTATGAACTGGAGTGCTGCAGGAAGTGCACATGACATATCTGTGTCATAATGAATAAGGCACTAGTAAGCAGGTTTAAGCACAAATAAGCAGTAGTAAGCATATGTAAGCACTAGTAAGTGTGTTTAAGTGCATTTGCGTGGGGGTAAGCACTGCCTACACAGATTGAGCAATGTGGAAGCTAACTGAGTATAAGAAACTGTAACCGGAAGTTAGCAGTGCTTACATCTGCACAAACCTGCTTACAACTGCTTTAAAGTGCCTTAATCACTCTGTATCCAATGGCCTGTGTTCTGCCCAGCAACAAAATAAACAGTCTCTGTAAGTCTTGAACCCAGGACCATGCACACCATACACAAAGTGATTTACCACTAAGCCATGCCAGATATACATAAATCTGATGTTTTCAGGAACATAACATCCAGCCCAGTAATGCAACAGTATAGAGAATGTATACTAACATCTAGATGTGTGTGTATAAATATATTAATATCTAAATAGATACAACATGTCTATATATGTATGTATATATATATATATATATATATATATATATATATATATATATAAATATTCAGAAATATATATATATATATATATATATATATATATATATATATGAACATAAATACATGCAAATGCCGACATCTACACATATACATGTCAACTCCTATATGTCTACATATACACAGCAAGTTACATATATGTACGCAGATATATATCTCCGTAGGCATATACGGACATAGTTATAAATATGTAAGCAAATATATATACCTATATAGGTATATATGGCCATACATCTGTAGATAGCAATGGTAGATTAACAGAAACATATATGTCCACATGCACCGTTAATGGGCTTGAGAGGCCCCAAACAATATACGTCTTGTACGAATTGGCATACCCCCCACAACCAAACATGTCCACCCTGCAATACACTACCAAGTTTATTTTATTTTATTTGTTTTATTTAAATAGGAATTTAAATTATTTTTCTTTTATTTTTTATTTTTTTTATATTTCATTCCCCTCTCCCCCACCCACTAGGCGGGCCAACCAGTACATCCCCATCCAACCCAGCCTCTCCTCGACCCATATTTTCTTTACCCACAGTTCTGTTTCCCCCCCTCACTGCACACACGCAGCCACCATCCCTTCCCTGGTAACCAGCCCATAGCAACCACACCACCACACTTTGCCCACCCTCCACTCCTCCTCCCCTCGAGACTCATCTTGTACGTTGTCCCAACCCAAGTATCTTTGGCCTTCCACACGTTATAGTCCATGCACATATGAACACAGCCATGCTTACCTTTGGAGACATGAGGTTACCACAAAGAAAAACACCTAATTTTTGGATCATCCCGCATGGGACGAATATTTTCTTGATAATAACAATAGACTTCATGGGTTGACTTTGTTTACACCAATAGTTTTATTTTTTGGTATCGCAAAGCATACGTGGTACACAAGGTTGCCCGGTATGCACACAATACCTAATTGGAACGTCTAATTCAGGTATACGGGAAACACATGACCCTTGTATACACACAGCACTACAGATTCCCCTCTTGATAACTAAATTATTTTCAAATGAAGATGCACACAGCACCTTGCAGGACCACTGGTCTCACAGTATTATTGGTTAAGAACTGTGTTGGTAATTTAAATAAACAGCTCAAAATATTGTATTTAAACAATGATAACATGGTTGCTTTTAATAATGAAACATGTCTTTCTGAAAAAGTCTTGATAAAGAAGGCGAAAGTGCTAAATAATACAAGAGTGTCGGGTGTTTTCTCTTCAATTCATTTTGAATTAATTTTGAATGCTTTCATGTCATGGAGTTTGTTCATTTTTAGTGATAATTATCTTCATTTTTTTCATTCGGTTTGCTAACATATATATATATATATATATATATATATATATATATATATATATATATATATATATATATATATATATATATATATATATATATATATATATAGATACACATGTGACTGCACATACACATGCAGACATATGTACAGTAAGATACTTATGTAGTAGTCGCACACAATATGGTACACCCACTATGCCTACAGTGAACACCCTAACAACTAGACACTGGATGACCCACCCATACAAGTGACATTTGTTGCCTGCAACATATACCCATAGAGAGGTCATAGGATAAACACCACAAGGTTTGCAGAAATGGAATACCTTTATTTGTGTACTATTACAGAATTACATGCCATGTCATATAGCTGTTCAGACACTGACATCCATTTCAACACAGTAATGCAACTGTGAAACAGTTATACTAATACAGTAGTCTGAAAAGGTCCACAACTATTGCTATCCAGGCCAAGCCCTTCAAATCGTACATTAGTAAGGACAGACTGGGCCACAGGATACCACACAATCAACAGTAAGTGATGCAGGTGTATATTCCAGCAGCCTCTCTCTACACTCTGTACACAATCACTAGGTGGTAAAGACCTCAGTTGACCAAATGGGATGCAACTGTTACATAACAAGGCATAACTGACACCATCACAGGCACATTGGCACACAGAACAGTCTGTATGGCAGGAGGTAGTAGGCCTGCAGTAACCCACTTTATGTAAGTAATGTCAAGATAGGTGACATGTATGGTACTGTACATCCAGCTACCTTAAGGCAGCTCACCCCTTATACCCCCACATGTTGTAACAGCCTAGGTTATGTATGGTGCATCCCCCCACACTCATTAATACAGGGCCATATACCACTGTTACATACACTGGCCTCTGGAGTGCATATGGGCACACATGTATTGTGTAGGTGAAGCCCACACATGTATGGCCCCATCCCCACCGTATGTGTGAGGGATACAACAGCAGTAGACTGCTGGCAGGCATGGCAGCGTGGTATACGTATATGTGCATATGTATCTCTATCTGTATATGTGTAGACATATATCGCTCTGTATATGTATATATCTGGGTGTGTATATGCATATCTATGTACATATACACACCCATCTACATATGTCGATATGTACATGTGCAATTATCTATATAGATATCTGGATAATCATATGTACATATATATTCACCATATGTCCTGAACATAGGGTGTAGCCCTACCCCAGCCCCTATAGTCCCACCTTCGTAGTGCAAGGGGATGTCAGGCATGTACAGCAGGTATATTAGCAGACTATAGCTACTGTAATAGGGATGTCTTCACAGACATGGTGTGTGTGGGAGGTCACATCTGCTTTTCACATGTGCGCCATTGGCTACTGACAGACATCCTAAGAACATCATAGTACAGTACCACAGCAAGCACGTAATGCTTCTGTGGGCTACAGCAGAGATATTGGCCAATAGATGTGGACATTCTGACACACTCTGTACAGTCCAGAGGTATACACAGTACCCCTTAGTGCAGAACATGTGGACCAAGCCTGACAATATGGATGTTAACAGCCAAGTAGATGGGTATAACACATAATGACTGTTATATATTCGCCCCCATAGGTTATGCATTCATACACCTCTGTCTGTCATGACACATAATAACTGCTGGTACAGAGGTGCCATGGCCACATACTACCCACTAGATATTGACATACATTTGTACAGCATCCCACCGCTCTATCTGACATACATGACTGCTAAGGGAGGCCCGGCAGCAGTACATCTGGAAAGTATCTGGATATGACACCTGACTGGGTAAGTACACTAAGCTGCTAGGCATGTAACAAAGCACTGTGCAGGCTACAGGCAGACTGGCTCAACACTGGTCTACATCTCCTATGGGGGAATGCACATGTACCTACATATATAGCAGGCTCTACAGGCATGTCACAGCACAGGTTAAGATACACCTGTGTGAAAGTGCATAACCACAACCAATGTGAACACTGCCACAGCCACATATGGTAAGCTAGCATAATATTACAGTATATGGACTATCTGTTCAACACCATCCTCATATGTGCCACTCACACGCTGACCCTACATATACTGGGCCGCTACACAGTGTTGTCTGATGCCCGTCTGTGGTATGGGACATGTGTGTGTATGGCCCTACAAACATGTAAGCCAATATGGTAACATACAGTGGAGCAGCATGTAACATCAGATAGGACGGGACCTAAGACGAAGACATCTACCACAATCTGTACACAGGCCAAGGTACATATTAACAATACACACACTGTTGGCATTCACCATAAGTACACAGACTTCAGTACTGTACAAACAACCACAGAATGTCCAGGTCATGTCATCAAATATAACCCCTACTGTACATAACATGTGTAGCAGTCTGATATCTCACTGGCTTGTTATCAGATATAATGACACTAATGATGGTGTACAGCACATATGCACTTCTTAATGCATGACATATGTACAAAGGTTGATAGAGTTGTGGCTGGAAGCACATACACAGGGCCAATATTGACATGTTTCTGTAATCACCTCATACTTTTACTGTTGTAACAGGATTTGTTGCAACATATGTTCTTTGAGGGATATGAGGTCAGTAACTGTCACGGCTTTCACTATCTACAGACTGCAATCCTCACACTACCTTCTGCAGTTCACAGATAGATGCTGTGTGGGTAACACATGAAACCAAAGGCACAACACACTGTCCAGTCTGCAGATGACCCTACAGATGGGGATTCCTCATAAACATAGAACTGACATGACAGGTATTAAAACATGTAGGACAGCCATATCCACACACACACTGTTAAACCAACATTACTCCAAATGCAGTATAGCAGCACTTACAGTCTGTAGTCAGGTCAGGCACATCCCCCTCCTGTGTGTTGCCCTGTTTCCACAGTGTATGTTGTTTGAGGTAAATCCCCAATCCACCTGAGATGCTGTTTGCCAAACAATAGATCTAGTTCCTGCTCACAATGAGTGTAAAGGGCCAACAGCAATATGATGTTCCTAGATATTGGTGTGTGTTTTCCATGCTATTGGCTATGGGAATGTTATCACAGCTGCTTCCCATGCAATCAACTAGGGGAGGGTGGCAATTCATGCAGAGTCCATCAGCTGATCATGAGCATCACTTAAAATGCACATGCTGCTGCCTAAGAAAAGCAGGTGTAGGTCTCCACATCCACCAGTGAGGGAGTGAAAGAGGCAGACAGAGGCATTCACACATCAGGGAGTGGTGGGAGAGTAAAACCTAAGCATGTTTTTGTAACACACCTACCAGCACAGGTTATCAAACTCTTGATGACTATGTAGTGCTATCACAGTCCTATGCAGTTATTGGATGCGCCACATAGGTTACCTGTTGTGGAGTCCTCAGAACATATATGTGATGATGCAACAGGGATATGGTAGCTATACGGTAGGTGAAGTACACATGCCTGTCCTCATGAACAGGTGCCAGTGTCAACACAGCCACAGTCTCACAGGGATGCACACACACTGGCACACTGGGCAGGGCCAGGGATACAGCTCATCACTAATGAGATTGCCACAACACATTAGTGTGCAGGTATCACATGCACCACATGGGTCATACGGAGGTTATATGGGCAAAAGGTATGGGGGTGTCTGGCATCAGACAGCATGCTTCAGTATGCCACTGGGGGGCAAAAGCCAATATTTGTGTAGTACACTGCATATTGGTGACTGATAGTAACTATGGAGTGAATGCAGTGGCCTACAGATGGCATGGCACCCTGTCCATCTCTCCAATAGGCACATACATGCAGACAGTGTACCTTCCCCGTGTTCCCCACTGGACATCTGCAACACCTGTGGTGCCATCACATGTGACCCACAAAGGACATACCATGCCTGAAACATGCCCTGTATGAACAGATGCCACTGACACCAGGGAATGTCATTAACATGCTATCAATGTAGGTGTAGGGGTAACCTGCTGTCCATTACCAGTTCCTGCCACAGGTGGCCAAGACTGGCACTTCTGATAATCTGTGCACACAACATGGGCCCGACACCTCAGGTACAGTTCCACATGTCACTGTACATGCATGTGGGAGGTGTGCACATCCCAGATACTGTCCATGTCATGGACTAAGGAACACATACATGGCAAGCGATGTACAGTATTGGCCACATGCAATAGTCACCCAGGTGACTGGATGGTGGATACAATACCCACCTGTGTGGGCAAATGCAGAAACCACAGCCCTGAGCCAGAATGCAGACCATTGTCATATGGCCTGATGCCAAGGTATACCCATCACTTAGCCTTGTATAGTCATCTGGCACAGTTGCCCACCACATACCCATGCATGTCAGTACTGGCACCCTGTGTGTGTGTGTGTGTGTGTGTGTGTGTGTGTGTGTGTGTGTGTGTGTGTGTGTGTGTGTGTGTGTGTGTGTATGAGACATGGGGTGAGAGTGTGCTCTGGGTAATACTGGGGTTGCTAACTGTGATTGCCTGGCATTGATGTCACATGTATGGGTATGGATTTGCACCCCAGCCTCTCGGCTATTTCACATCTGTTATCCCTGTACAGTGGACATTGTGATATATACTAGGGCCACCATATAAGAAATTTGCAAAACCCACTCCACATTGGGCCCAGGTGCCGCACACTCCCACCCACCTCCACACAGGATACAAGTTACAAACACACACGCATACCTGTCATGTCTGGGAGTAGAACCCCTACCTAACTAGTTTATTACACTACAGCACTACACAGGTATAGTACACGCCATGGAGATTACTGGAGTACTCCTTCCCCAAAGGTGTATATTACATTGGCTGACATTAGCAGGATAGCCAAAGTAGGTCATTTGACATGTACTGAGTGTGACTAGTCTAAAATGCATTGCTCCCTACACAGACATCGAAACACACACAAATCATTCAGATCTGCCATGGGTGGGAACAGAACCCTACATCACACTACAGCAGTAAGCAGTTATGGCACGTGCTATGGAGATTACGGAGCTGCAACCTTCCCAGAGGTGTGTTTCTGGGTGGATGACATCAGCAGCCTTGCCAAAGTTGAGCATTTGACTTGTAGAGAGTGTGACCACCCTAAAAAGCATTGCTCCCTACAAAAACAGAGTCAGACAGACACACACATATCATGTCTGGGAGTAGAACACCTACTTAACTATTTTATCACACTACAGCAGTATCCAGTTACAGGACACGCTAGAGAGATTACTGGGATACAACCTTCCTGGAGGTGTATTTCTAGGTGGATGACATCAGCAGCCTTACCAAAGTAGAGCATTTAAATTGTAGGGGGTGTGACTACCCTACAAAGCATTGCTTTCTACACAGACAGAGTCAGACAAACACACACACAAACATACGCACACACAGTTGCCAAGGCGGGGGTTAGAAGTCCTACCTAACAACTTTATCACACTACAACAGTACACAGTTACAGGACGCACTACAGAGATTACTAGGATACAATCTTCCCAGAGGCATATTGTTAGGTGGATGACATCAGCAGCCTTACCAAAGTAGAGCATTTAAATTGCAGGGGGTGTGACTACCCTAAAAAGCATTGCTTTCTACACAGACAGAGTCAGACAGACACACAAACACACACACAGTTGCCAAGGCTGGGGTTAGAACTCCTACCTAACTACTTTATCACACTACAGCAGTACGCAGTTACAGGACACGCTACAGAGATTACTGGGATACAACCTTCCCAGAGGTGTATTTGTAGGTGGATGACATCAGCAGCCTTACCAAAGTAGAGCATTTAAATTGTAGGGTGTGTGACTACCCTAAAAAGCATTGTTTTACACAGACAGAGTCAGACAGACACACACACAGTTGCCAAGGCTGGGGTTAGTACTCCTACTTCACTAGTTTATCACACTACAGCAGTACACAGTTACGGTACATGTTACAGAGATTACTGGAATACAACTCTCCCAAAGGTGTATTTCACAGTGGATGACCTCAGCAGGCTTGTCATAATGGGGCTATGGGGAGGGCAGTGTGTGTGCATGGGCCAGAACCCATTCATCTAGGGGTTGACACACCACATGCGGGCACAACCTGGGTCATATTTCACAGGTATGTGTATGCAGCTACTAGATGACTACTTCCTTGAACAGTCATGTTGCACAGCTGGCACATGCAACGCATACACTGTAATGCTAATAGATACTGGTGGCTAGTGTCTGCATTGTGGCCCTTTGCTGTGTGCTGGGTGGGATAGGCCTGGATGGCTCCTTGTCAACGTCACCCTCTTCCAAACATCTATGTATACATACATTTGGCTTATTATAGTGTGTTGTCCTTACATATATGCCTGTAGTCCTATCCACTGTGTGTGCAAAGCATGAGTGGTGCATACTGAGGAGTGTCTGCACTAACATCTGTGGCTGCCAGATATGTCTGGTCCACTAGTGTTTGCAGACATGGCCTTCATGTGTTTTAGTGTGTGAGCATGCCTAGTATGACCTTTCAGTATGTTGTTGACTGACATTGCCTTCATTTCTCTAAGTGTGTGGGCATGCCCAGTATGGCCATCTGTATTGAATGCGTGGATCGAGTCCAGGTCATTTGTACTGCAGTGCTGACCTTTCTGTTGTACACCCACAGGTAGCATGCTGTCTCTGCAGAGTATCCATCGATCATTTGGCATGGACTGTTACTACATTTCTGCATTTCTACATTTCTGCATTTCTACGTAGGATGGGGGGTACACCTGACTATTTCTACATTTCTACACAGGATTGGGGGGGGGCACATCTGACTGTTACTATATTTCTACATAGGATGGGGGGGGCACACCTGACACTTGTATACATTTGCTAGGACTGTACTGGTATGTCAGGTACTCCATTTCAGTCTGTTGTCCTACCTATCGTGCTGACTAGAGGCATACCCGTGTACTACAGAGCTTAGCTATTAATTACCTACATATTAGTTTCTGACTTCCTACCTTTCAGAACTGACATCCCACTGCCTGACCTGCTGTAGTCTGTGTGTAGGCCTGGGGGGAGAGGTTACCCATAGGCCTCATTCAGAGGCCATAGCACTGCCTTTGTTTGTGTTTCTCTACACCTGTCCTACTGGCTGTGACAGTTGTTGGGTATGTGACCCTCCCCCCAACATGGCATGTGTGAGTCACTTACCTTGTGGGTGCCCCAGTATTGAGGGTGGTGCTGCAGGGCTGCCTTTGTCGGATGCACATAGTACACTCCCTACACATGGTTAGGCACAAGTAGTGTAATGTTTGGCATCCCTTTTAATGTATGTGAGAGTCAGAGAGAGATGTTATTCCCTGGGTCCCTCCTGTGTCAGTGTATGTGCTATGCATTGCCTCTTTGCCAAGACAGGGCATACTGAGCACGCCTCCTTCAGCCTTCTGGGGCAGGCTCAGGGTGTTCCTCCTCTGAGTCATTCTGTGCCTGTGCAGGCCTTGGCAATGGTGGGGGGCTGTGTGGCCCTGCCCCATACTGTTCCTGCTGCAGCTGTTTCCACAGGATCATATTGTGTAGCATGGCACATACAATGACAATTTGGCTACATGTAGCTGGTGAGTACTGCAAGGCTCCACCGGATGTGTCCAGGCACCGGAACCATGACTTGAGTATCCCAAACACGCACTCTATTATAACTCTGGTCTGTGCGTGTGCCTCATTATGGAGTTCTTGTTCAGGTGTGTGTGCATTTCTGATGTGTCATCAGCCATGGCTCCGGTGTGTATCCAGCATCCCCACTAGGTGACCATCAGGGATGTCCCCATTGGCAAATCTCTGGTACAGCTGCGTCAGATGCCAGATGTGGGAATCATGATAGCTTCTAGGGCAGCCAGCACACACATTCATTATTATGCCCTGGGCATCGCACACGACCTGGCGGTTGATGGAGGGGAAGCTCTTGTGGTTGATGTAGACCCTACCCCACTCACCGGGTGGTGCTTTGATGCATATGTGCATGCAATCTATAGCACCCACTACCTCAGGGTATTCTGCTATTTGGTGGAACAGTTGCATATTGCTGGCCAACCGCTCACGGGTGTTGGGGAAATATACATGCTCACCGTCATGTGCTGATATAGCATCCAGGAACTGGTGGAGTACCCTGGATGCTGATGCCTGTGAAATCCCCATCATATCCCCAGTTGGCCTTTGGAAGGTACCTGTAGCTAGTATTCTTAGGCCTACACATACCTTGGTATCCACTGGGATGGGTTCCCCTCTGTTAGTTGTTTGTGTGAAGCGTGGCCGGCACAGTTCAACAATTTGCTGTAAGAGGTCCCTGTCCACCCTATAGCTCTCCACTATCTCCAGCTCATGTAGCCCCTGGTAGGTTACCCTGGGTCTGTACACTCTTATCCATCTCCTCACTGTGGGTTGGTGGATAGCATTCATATCCTCACCACCCTCAGCCTCTTCCACAAGTTGTTGTATGATAACTATTGCAACCCCTATCATTTTGCTGCATTGAGTGTTAAAAGTTCCCCACCTGTAGTGTAGAGTGCGGGAAAAACCAGAGGGGAAGGTGTTAGCATAGTTTATAGTAGTGTTCTGGGCTGTTCTGGTCTGCTGCCTGTGTAATTGGCTGATTCTGATACATTTCACCTGCCAGCTAAGCTAGTTCTCCTTGATTACCTTCCTACTGCTGTTTTCCCTTCCCATTGCCTTCCTGTTTAAGTCCGTGTGTGCGCAGCACAAACAGAGTGCTCAAATGTGCACACTAGTGCTTTTTCCTGGTTTAACTTCATTTTTCTTCCTGTAAATCCCACTGCGTGGTGCTCACATCCGCTTAGGCTTTGTAAAGAGTGCTAAGCAGGTTTAGACACACCCCCTAGCTTAACTTTGCTAAGCTAGGAGCAATCCCGAGCCACAGGGCTCCAGTCTGCTTACAGTATGCCTGACACCCCCATGATGTCAACTAACTCCTAGGCTTGCACCAAGCTATTCCTACTCTTACACTGTTGGGACCAGACTCACATGCTGGGGAATACTGGGATTCACTTTCCTTCCCCTCATTTGCATAGGATTGCCTGCTAATGCATAGTTACATGCCTCACACTGAGCCTCCCCCCTTAGCAACCACTACTCACTGCCCAGGTTGTCTTCTGCCTGCCATTGACTTGCATGGCAGAATAGTAATTTTAGTTAGACTGCTTATTTTATGTTTATTTTATTATTTTCGCCCGATCTCGTTTGCACTCTACTGCCCTATGCTTAAATAGCCGCGATCGGCTAAAAAAAATAAAAGTTGATTTTTGTATTTTTTTTTGTTTGCAATGCCAATGGCCTTATACTTGGCCATTGGCATACTTACTACATGATATGTAGCCTTTATTTGGGGCTGTCACAGCTCTGTTTTGGATTTTTGCAGACATTTACTCTGTTACTAACCGAGTACATTTCTGCAGATAGCACTAGTCCTGCACGGACTGTTGCAAGCTTCCTGGATTGCAAAATGACCTCATTTCCATAGATTTCTCCTGCAAATGGGGTGATTTGCATACCAGGGCTTAGTCTGTGCAGGATTAGTGTAGGAGCGCTCGTGCATGCCTCTGCAGGCTGTTCCTGGATTGCAAGGCAGACATATTGCCTGCTTGAGCTCCTGCACCGATCTTGCACTCTATGCAAGCTTTTGAGAATCTGGCACACACTCTTTTAGAGATTTGATTTACACACACACACCTGGGAAAGGCTGGCACAGATTTATCTGCTATGCCACCTCCACCCAGACTATAAGGTAGATTCACTGCCACCAGCCAGCTCACTTTAATGCTCTTAAACGAATACCCAATTACTCTTAGTAAAATGAATACTTACAAATGGTAGTGTTAACTAATCAGCAAGACTTTCAGAAACATGATGCCACAGTGCCTCCAAGCAAATGCAAGTACTCTCAAGGGTTAAAATATTTTCTAAAAAAAACAGCCAAATGAAAGTTTTAGATATATTTAATAATAAATAATAAATGAGAATACCGAGTATCTATCTACAATAAACACCAGAGGTTTCAGTTCACAGGAAATATAAAAAATAACACAGATGGAAAGACTCATACAGGTACAAAAATACAATACTTTTAGCTAATCTCACTATTTTTCTAACTGACTGAAGAATTAATGTTCCCTTAGTTAAGTGACTTACTAAAGCAAGGCAAGATTAAGTGGGTGAGTGGTCTTGTCAGTTTCAAAACAGAGTGCTGAGTGCCTCTGTCACATCTCTCATTAGTATCTAAATACAATTTCAGTGCGGGCTACAAAATGACATCACATCTAGTCACCTGAATCTGTGATTTACCACAGATATGTCCATAGGTCTCAACCTGCTCAGAGGTCAATGTGGAACACAGACCATTGCAATGTGTGACAAACAGTCAAAATGTGGAACACCCTATTTTCGCATTGCGCGAAAAGCATACCTTCACCATGGCCATGGCCTTTCAACTGAAATATACACATGGACACACACACATGCATGCATGCACATACACATATTCACTCTTAAATTCATATCTCTCAACTGCCCAGAATTCTGCAGAATGCCCAGATTTTTGCCTCATGTTTTTGGTCTGTTCCTCATAAAATATGTAGTTTTCTGGCAAAATCACAGACACCTTTTTGATCCTATGATGCTATGAGCAAAAGTCATGAGTAAGTTAAGTTCAGTCTTATTTTTTTGTGTCCATGGCTTAATGTTCAAAGTGACAAAAATGCTGTTCACAATAAACCAAGAAGACAAATGTTTGTGAGTATACATAAATCTTATTTGTGGATAGTGCCTGGCTTCCTAAACCTCTCCAAGAAAGTCACCTTCCATGTATTCTTCTGGTGTCAGACAAGGCCGAAAGTGAAGGCACAGATGGCCACAGCCATATAGTTCAAGTGTACCTTCCATACATACATTGGTAGATTTAGAACTGCAAACTTTGCAACAAAATGCAAAGTAAATTAATAAGAAATACACAGAAAACAGCAGCATGTGACCCTGGAGATATGTGCCCCGACTTAGTGACCACACACACACACGCACACAAACACACACACACACACACACACACACACACGTAGAGTGAGGAAATTACTCTGAATAGGAAAGACCAATTGCTGCCTTGATGGAGCAAGGGAACACTGCCTCCAAGTTAATCTGATAGCTAGTCAGCCAACCAGCCAACTGTTCATGTATGTGGACCTTAGTTAACTTTACATACTAATGCAGTTATAACCCAGGGTCAGGCAGTAGAAGCTACAGTAGTTGTAGTTACATAAACCTGTGTGGCACAGCTATAATAATTACATTAGTAAGTCTGTAAAATATACCCAAGCATGTCTGTTCTGTCTAGCTAATGGATATTTAGGGTGTTCTGACAAATTTAGTGATGATTACAGGATGTACACAAGCAATGATCAGCTCAGATGAGATTCTAAAACTAAAATAGATCTTAAACAAGCAGCTGTTGGGTACCCGTGAATTCTCTGGTGATGTAAACACAATAAAATAAACAACAACTGAGTATATCAGGTACTTGACTGTCAATGTCAACTTGTTTAGGTAAACCAAGAGAAAAAATTTGACGCATTGAACTGAAAGAATAGAAACGTGCATAAACAGTAAATTTACTGCAGTTCATACTAGAGTAAACATCTGGGAAACTTACGTCTTAGTCTGCTTTATCTTGCCTTTACTCAATATATGTAGTGTAAATGCAGCTGATTAAAAAAATATCCATATGTTTGCATCATAATATCGCTTTTACTGTTGTAAGATTTGTAAGTTCTTTACGTCAGCTTGGTAGTCAGTAAAGCATCACACTTTTGTTGATCCATTCCGGAAACAACTTTGTGTTGCTAATTTATAATTATTTACTTATTTGTTTAACATTATCCCCAGGATACCTCTCAACTTGCAGACAAATTAATAGATAGGCTTGAGATTGGCCGTGTCTTGTGCCTCCCGATTAGCACAGGAACAGATGCTTTTGATTGGCTTGTATACTGCAATGCTGATTGGCTGCTTTAATTGTGGTATACAAGCCAATCAAAATTCATAAAGTGGAGCTACCACTGTTCAAGGCGGAACAGAGGAGCAGTGGGTTAAATCAATCACAAATGCGGAGCATTCCACACAATCCGGAGCACTTGGATGCTAAGGATGTGTCACAATTCACACATAGGTTTATTCCAGCATCTGTAGAATGTAAAACAATTCCAACTCTTTCATCCTTCTTGCATAGTCCAACCAGCCATTCTCTGGCACCCCAGGGTAGCAATTAGTCCACCACTAAGGACAACAAATGCAGGATCCCAGCCCAAACATTGCCTCTCTAGCTGCATTCAGGCCTTTGAGATAAACTCTTTATGGCCTAAACCAAGTCATTTAATTTCAGGACATAAAGAAAAATTTTGTTTCATACTTTTCCTAAAGTAAGCTAAACTGAGTGTGACGTCCCTCCTCCGGGCCAGTGATCAAGGTGTCTCAGTCCTCACCATGGACACTGGTGAGGGGCATTCACTTGGAAAAGAAATAGATACACACAGTATGTCCAGATGCAGCTGTCTGCACCAAGGGCAATTTCCTTTAAGAGCACATCAGGAGTGCACACAGCCCTGGGTCTGGGTTTCTCTCTCTCTGTCCAGGCCCCAAATAAGATGCCCCACTGACACAGCTGCAGGGTTAAGTCCTCAGCCAAGTGTTCTAAGCCAAGTCATCCACTGCCTCTCTGTGAAACCAGTGCTGTGTGTCCCTGCTCCAAGTAGCTGACACACACACTCTTTGAGATTTGATTTTCACACACACGAAAGGCTGGAACAGATCTACTAGCTATGTCCCCCCTCTACCCAGACTATAAAGTAGAATCATTGCCATAAGACAGCTATTTTAAGGCTCTTACAAGGGTACCCAATTACACTGAGTGAAATTCATACTAATACTAGTAGTAATGTTGACCAAACAGTAAGGCTTTTAGAAGCGTTCACAGTGACACCAAATAAATATAAGTACTATCAATGGTTAAAATATTTTCTAAAAGACCAGCCACAATGAAAAGTTTAACTATATTTAATGATAAATAATAAAAGAACACAAAAATACTAAATATCTAAAAGAATATGAAAATACTAAATATCTATTTACAATAAACACCAGAGTTCCAGACACAGGAAATATTAAAAATAACACAGATGGAAAGGTTCACACAGATACAGAAAAACAATACTTAACTCATCTCATTATATTTTCCTGACTGATGTAAAAAAATACTGTTTCGCACTTACTTAATAAAGCAAGGCAAGATGAAGTGGGTGAGTGGTCTTGTCAGTTCCAAACCAGAGTGTCCTGAGACTTCTGTCTCATCTAGTATTAAAACATCATTTCAGTGTTGACTACCGAATGACATCACATCTGGTCATCTGACTTTGGTTCCCACAATACCCTCTTTACTAGAAAGCGCACCAGAATCTTGCACATTTGTGTTACCTTACAAATGCACAGAGCTTTGCTAAGATGTGTTATAGCATCTGGAAGCTATAAAACCATTTAAAAACTTTCACCCTCCCAGGCTAGTAATTAGTTCACCCCTATGGACAATACAGTAGGATTCCTAGCTCTGGTTTTCCCAGACATATCATCTCTGGTTGCAATTACTACTATATGACACAATCGTTATGGCCTAAACCAAATAATTTAATTTCAGACTATTTTTCAAAATTAGCTGGACTAAGATTAACCTCTTCTACTCCAGCATCCTCTGTTACAATATATTCATTTCAACAGTTGCAATACAGTCTGACATATGGGTGTATTTCTTTTCTGTCAAGCAGGACCCATTGTTGGTACATTTTTAACACAAGCAGTTTTACAAATATATTTTCAGCACAAGCACCTGTACAAATCACTTTGATATACAAATAACATATAATTCTTTACAAAATTCCAGTAACTTTGCTGACAAATGTTACACATCCACTCTCCTACTTCTCCTGCCATAGCTGGCAATACCTCATGTCATTACATCTCTCCCCCCATTGAATACTCAAGCTAGTTTTTCAAGTGACCCTTGAGAAATGTAGCTTGAGGAACATGAGCCTGTTGGGAACACATTAACCCATATCCTATCTTGACAGCCCAGCTGCACTGGCATTTCTGACCACACTATGGTGCTGCACTGTCATAGCATATGCCTGCAACTCTAGGCTCCATCTCAATAACTTGGCACTTTACTGGCTGGCTTGATGTAGCCATGTTAAGGGATTGTGGTCTGTAACTGCAGTGAATTTCCTTCCACAAAGATAAGTTTCTGCAGTGCCCATACTATGGCTAGACATTCTTCTTCTATTGCTGCATAAGATTCCTCCCTAGGTTGGAGTCTACGGCTGAGATATACAATTGGGTGCTCTTCTTCCTGTGAGGAAACATGGCTGAGTACAGCCCCCACCTCATGGTTCCAAGCATCCACCTGCACAACAAATTATTTCCTGTAATCTGTACTGGCTAACAGAGGGGAGCTTTTGGAATGTCTGCTCGGAGGCTGGGGTCCACACTACCTTATCTGGCCTATTTTTCCTTGTCAATTCTATGAGGGGAGCAGGTATTGTACTATAATTGGGAATGAACTTCCTATTGTACCATGCTGTCCCCAAGAATGTCCTTACTCACATTTTGGTAACAGGAGCAGCCCACGCTTGAATAGCTTCCACTTTGGCAGGTTTTGGCCTGATCTTACCACTCCCTACTCTATGTCCCAGGTGGGATACCTCTTGCCATACCCACCTGACACTTACTGGGCTTAATGGTCAACCCTGCCCTTTGCAGTCTGCCCAGAAACTTCCCTGACATACTGAAGGTGCTCATGCCAGATGTAGATGGCAATATCATCCAGGTAACCAAGGACATAATCTCCTGCTCCTGCTAGGATACACTATACCAGCCTCTGAAAGTTTGCTGAGCATTTTACATTCCAAAGGGCATCTTAGTGAACTTGTATAATCCAAAATGAGTCAAAAGGGATGACCTCTCTCTAGCAGTGAGAGTTAAGGGCACCTGCCAGTAGCCCTTGGTCAGATCAATAGTGGTCAGATACTTAGCCCTACCCAGCTGCTCTAAAGCATCATCTATCTTAGGCATGGGATATGAATCTGACTCTTTGTGACTATTTAGCTTTCTGTAGTCCACACAGAACCTGGTGCTGCCATCTTTCTTTGGTACCAGAACCACTGGGGAGGCCTAGGGACAGCTGGATTCCTGGATCACCCCCAGTTCCAACATTTCCTGTATCTCTTCTCTTAGAGTCTGTCTGACTTGCCCAGGCACCCTGTAAGGGGCCTGATGGATATGCATTTGGTGTCCTGTATCCACATGGTGCTACACCAGGTGGGTGCACCAGGGTTTCCCAGAGAACATGCCCCCAAACTCCTATAACACTTCTCAGATTTCTCGAATTTGGGTAGGGGATAGCCTCTGGGACACTGCTACCCCTTTCACTGTGGTGTCAGTCTGAGCCTGACTGAGGAGATCAGTCACCAAATCCCCCTCAAACTCCTCCTGCCATCCACTGCAAATACTCAGCACCAGGGCCTCCCTATCATGGTAAGGCTTCATCATGTTAAAATGATACAATTTGTACCCTTGCCTGGTGCCTACCACTTTAAAGGGTCCCTCCCAAGCTGCCTGCAGCTTATTGTGTCTGACAGGAATGAGAACCATAACCTGCTGCCCACAGCATACTCTCAAGCTCCAGCATTCCTGTCATACCAAACCTTTTTCTACTGTTGGGCTCCTACCTGGTTCCCTGGGCCAAGCCCATGAGCTCTCTAAGCCTTGTCCTCAGGTTTAGGACACATGCCACAACAGACTCCTTTTGGGATTCACACTCACTCTCCCATTCATCATGAATCAAATCTAAAGCACCTCTCACACTATGCCCATACACAACTCAAAGGGTGAAAAACCTATAGATTCCTGGGGTACCTCTCTATATGTAAACAGCAAAAGGGGCAAATATTTGTCCCACTCTCTCTTAAACTGGTCTGCAAATGCCTGTAGCATGGCCTTTTGTGTAGAGTTTAACCTCTCCACAAGACCATTAGTCTGGGGATGGAAGGGGCTGGTATTTAGGTGCTTCACCCCACAGCATTGCTACAGACAGGCCAGAAGGTCTGATATGAAATTGGACCTCTGTCAGTCAGAATTTCTCCTGGGAAAGCTACCTTGCTGAAAATCTCTAACAAAGCATTTGTCACCTTCTCTGCCTTGATGGAGGACAGAGCCAACCCCTCAGGGTGTCTAGTAGCATAATCTACTACCACTAGGATATACATCTTCCCTATGGAACTTGGGGTACTCAGAGGCCCCACAATATCCATAGCTACCCTCTGAAATGGCTCCTCAATCACAGGCAAAGGCATCAAAGGAGCTTTGACCTTGTCTCCTGCCTTGCCTACTTTTTTGGCACTGCTCACAGCTCCTGCAGTACTCTGTTACATCCCTTCCGATCCCAGGCCACTAAAAGTTCTGCATAATATATCTCTTTGTACGATTTATGCCCATATGTCCTGCAAAAGGAATGTCATGGGCTATGGTTTGAAGTGCCAGACATTAGGCTGTAGGCACTACCAACTGCTGTATTACCTCACCCTGTAGCCCTCCCTCAGGGGTCCACTTCCTAGTAACCTTTTCTTCCAGTATACAGACTCCCCTTTTCCTTGAGAATCAGGTGCCTCCTTAGCTACCTCCCTCAAGCCTAGTAATATAGGGTCTGAGAGCTACTCCTGTCTCAACTATATTTTTGTGACCCTTCCCAGCTCCCCTTCCACAAGAAGTCTGGTATCCTCTGACAGCGGTGCTTCACTGTCAGCCTGAGTGCTACCACTCACCGCTGCCCTTGCCATCACTCTGTCCAAGGAAACATCAGTACCTACCAGCAGCTGTGGCTCACCTTCAGGTCCACTGCTACAGGTGGCTCCCTCACTGAAATAGCTACCTCACCAGCCCTGGCTTCAGGTGTGGGATCTGTCTGGGTCTCCCCCAGGCTACCAGCCCTACATGCCTCTCCCCAAGCCTGACTGCATGTAACTGCATGCACACAAGGTACTGGGATATCAAAATCATTCCCTATCATGATGTCTGAAGGGATATTCTCAAACACACTTACTTGCTTGCTTCCTTTTCCATCCTCCCAGTCAAGGTGAGCCCTGGCCAAAGGCATTTGGAATGGGGTCCCTCCTAAAGCTCTGACTGGAATGGACTGCATAAGCAAGTATTGCTCCTCTTTAACTACTGCAAAGGTGTGTGTCTCTCTTAGCAGTGGCCTGTTTTCCATCCATTAAGATAGAATATAAACTCCGGTGATAGTCTGGTACCCCTGTTGTCTCCAAACAACTTACCACTGGCATACTGTTATTCTCACTTACTGGCTCCCCCACCTTTTGTCCCCACCTTACTTCTATGTATATCTGTATGTTACATGGCCCCACTGGTTACATTTAAAATGTCTAACCCTAACCCTTGATCCTGACTGTGTACCTGAACTAGTGGCTTCCCCTCTTACTGCTGGATTCTGTTGGGGTGGTTTGGCTGCCCACCATGGGTTCCCTTATATCCATGTGCAGCACTGGGTATTCCCTTCTTTTGTAGTGATGCCCTGCTTGCTAAGTAGAGATCCACTTTTCTCCCCTGCTCAGCTGCAGAGTTACACTCCTGGTATGCCAACCAGATTCTCATGACCTCAGGCAAGGTGCTAAAGGCTTGTTCCCTCACCAAAAGGTCTTTCAGACTTTAAAAGTGGTGACCTGACACCCACTTACTGACCTACGAAAATAAGTGCTTAACTCAGAAATATAATCACATACACTTTCATCTGCTTTGGTCGATGGTAACAAAACTTTTTTTTCTGTAAGCTGTAGGTGTTAACTTAAAACATTCCATTAAATATTGTTTAACTTTATCATAGTTTAAACAATCAGTATCAGACAATTTAGAAACAATAGTTACAGCTTTACCATGGAGGAAGGGTGTCAGGAACTGTACCCAGAGCCCTTGGTCAACATTATACTCTTTACATACTCTTTCAAGTATATGAATAAAACTATCAAAATTATCACCCTCTGCAAACTGTGTAAGAAATTTCCTGACCTTTATTGCATCTGGGGTTTGATTATTCCCTTCCCCAGTACCTCCATGACCCTGACAAACAGTCAGCATCTCCCTCTCATGCTGGCGCTGTTTCTCATTTTCTTCAGCATCCAAACAAAGCAGTCTCTCTGCTGATTCTAATTCCAAACATTTGGTCTCCAGTTCAAGTCTCTAACACCAAACGGGTTTTTAATTCTTCTCAGGAAAAGGTGAACTGTCCTGTTTCTGAGGGATGCAAATCCCCATCACCAGACTGGTTATCCTTCTGGTTGCTGGTGCATGTTGCAGCTGCGATTGAGGCTGAAATAAGTTCCTCTTTATCAGGTTGGCATGCACCAGTCCTTTATATTTGCACACCTTAGTCAACTGGTTCACTGCCAGCTTGTCATCATCCTCTGCTGACACCTTTGCCTGCTTTCCCTGACTAAAATAAACTAACAATAAAATAAATAAAACTGTTGTGAAAATGAAACTCTGCATGTTTACCTTCTGGCTGCTGAGAGTACACACACCTTCAGTGACAACTGCCTACAGGCTACAGAAGTTCAATTAATATCCACACCATTGCTCACCAATATGTAATGTCCATCCTCTGGGCCAGCGACTAAGAAGTCTCAATCCTCACCATGGATACCAGTGATGGATGTTCACTTTTGGAACTAAAATAGATATACACAGTATTTCCACATGCAGCTCTCTGCACCAAGCATAATTTCACTTTAGAGCATACAGGGAACACACTCAGCCCTGGGGCTGGGTTCCTTCCCTCTCCAGGCCCCAAAAAAGACTCCCCACTGACATAGCTGTAGGGTTGAGTCCTCAGCTGAGTGTTCCAAGCCATGTCCTCCACCACCCACTCTGTGAAACCAGTCCTCTCTGTCCCTGCTCCAAGTAGTTGACACACACTCTTTGAGATTTGATTTTCACACATGCACACACATGGGAAAGATTGGCACAAATCTACCAGCTATGCCCCCTCTGCCCAGGCTACATTGTAGATTCACTGCCACCAGCCTACTACTTTAAGGCTCTTACAAGGGTACCAATTATACTGAGTGAAATTCATACTAATACCAATAGTAATGTTGACCAAACAGCAATGTTTTTAGAAGAGCCCACAGTGTCACCAAACAAATATAAGTACTCTCAAAGGTTAATCCAGCCACAATGAAAAGTTTAAATATATTTAATAATAAATAATAAAATAACATGAAAATACTACATATGTATTTACAATAAATGCCAGAGTTTCAGTCACGGGAAATATTAAAAATAAAACAAATGGAAAGGTCCACACATATACATAAAAACAATACTCAACTAATCTCACTATATTTTCCTGACTGAGCTAAAAGATACTGTATTGTACTTACTTAATAAAGCAAGGCAAGATGAAGTGGGTGAGTGGTCCTGTCAGTTCCAAACCAGAGTGCCCTGAGACTTCTGTCTCATCTAGCATTAAAACATCATTTCAGTGCTGTCTATAGAATGACATCACATCTGATCATCTGACTCTGGTTCCCACACTACTCCCTCTACTAGAAAATGAACCAGACTTTAGCACATATGGGTTACCATACACACACATACAGCTTTGCTAAGATGTGTTATTGCATCTGGAAGCTATAAAACAAATTCAAAACTTCCACCCTTTCAGGGTAGCAATTAGTTTTCCCCTAAGGACAATACAGTAGGATTCATAGTTCGGTTTTCCCAGACATATTTTCTCTGGCTGCAATCAGAACTGTAAGATACAATTTTTATGGCCTAAACCAAGTAATTTAATTTCAGTATATTTTTCAAAGTTAGCTGGACTGAGATTAACCTTTTCTCTTCCAGTACCATCTGTTACAATATATTAATTTCAACAATTATAATGCAGTCTGACATGAGGTGTATTTCTTTTCTGTCCAGCAGGACCCACTGTTGGTACATTTTTAACACAGGCAGCTTTACAAATACATTTTTAGCACAAACACCTATACAAATCAGTTTGATATACAAATGACATATACTTCTTTAGAAAACTCCAGGTAGCTATGCTGGCGTATGTTACACATCCACTGCCCTACTTCTCCTGGCATGGCTGGCAATACCTCACATCATCACAATGAGCTTAACCCCTTCCCCTGCAGCATCCTCTGTCAACATATATACATTTCATCAGTTACAATACAGTCTGTCATTCTGTCCAGTGGGACCCACTGTTGATACATTTTTAACACAAGCATCTGTAAAAATTAGTTTGATATTGAAATGACATAAAAGCTGCAGCTAGTTATGCTGGCATATGTACACATGCACTCTACTCTCTCTTGCACAGCTGGCATTATCTCACATCAGTACAATGCCCTATGTAAAAATTTGAAAAGACAGCCATTTGCACTTTGATAGTAGAAAAAAACTAGACCCTTGCTGAAAAAGTTCTGATGGAAAATCTAAGATCAGTGAGAGAGGGGCAGAGAATGGATCCAGTCTTCTCAAAGATGCTAAAATAGAAAATCTTTTCTACTTACTTTGATAAATATTTTTTGTTGACTGTTTTTGTAAGGAAGAAATAATGTGAACCACCAGTGAAGAAGGTGTATTAAATGAGGCCAAAAGAATGGGGGAACCAAACCTACCAGGGCCTGAAAGGAACAAAGCATCACTCTGGTCTTGTACTGTGTGGCTTTCTGAAAGAATTTTGTCAAAAGTAGTATTGTGGGAAAGGCATATAGGAGACCTGGGGACCAAGTGTGGACTAGAGCATCCCTCGGTGACTGCCCCTGTAGAGGGATTAGGGCAAAGTAACTGCTGCAGTTGTTGGTCAGGTATGAGACAAAGGAGTCGCAGCAAGGTTGGAACTAGGGGCTGAAAATTTCCATTGCCAGTGTCTGGTAGAGAGACCACTCGTGAGGCAATAGGACTGACCTGCTCAGCTTATCCACTAGTACATTTGACATCCCAGATACGTGCATTATTATCAGAAACTGATGGGAAGATATCACATATTGCCATACTCTCATGGTCTCCCAGCAAAGTGGGCATGACTGTGTTCCTCCTTGTTTGTTGATGTGCCAGACCACTGACATATTGTCTGTCTGGATAAATATCACACTCTTGGGTAGGTAATCCTGAAAAGCCTGCAGTGCTAGGAGGCCCATTCTCATGTCCAAAATACTGATGTGAAGGTTGGCCTCCAAAAGTGGCTAAGTACTTTAAACCATCTTCCCCTCAAAATGCCCCCCACTCTAAAAGGGAAGTGTCCATGGTCACTGTGGCCTGTGGAATTGGTTGGCAAAAAGGTCTCCCTTCTGTTACTGACTGGGAAGTTATCCATTATTTGATATGATCTCTGCAATTTTGCATGAGTTGAATTTTGCAATGGAGGAGGTATAGACTCTGTGACTACTGGAATGAGATAGTTCAAAGTAATACTCTTATGTAGTATCTTGCAAGTGGAACTAACATGTTGGTAGAGGCCATCGACCTTGCAGGAGGAGGCTGTTGAACTACCTGAGAGGCCATTATTCATAAGGACAGTATTCTGACATCTGAAAGTTTGGCAGTTTGAAGATCTATGCTGATATGACAACCTATAAACTCTATTTATTGCATGAGAGACAGCTATTTTTGTGATTGATTTACTGTGATCCTGAGTAGATCTGTAAGACAGAGTAGTAGTGCCTATTGTTGTACCAGCAGATCCTTGGAAGTAGCAGTTAGGTGCCAATCTTCTAGATACGGGAAGACCTGGAGTCCCTTGCAGCCAGAGGTGAGCTGCTACCACTGCCATAATACTGATGAACAGCCAAGGGACTGTGGTGAGACCAAATGATGAAAATGATTGGCTCCCAGCCAGGAATGGAGAAATCTCCTGGATTGCCTGTGTATCTTTATATGATAATAGGTGTCCTGAAAATCTAGCAAGCACATCCAGTTATACTTTCTCAACAAAGGTAACATGGACTACACTGTGATGATCCAGCATTTTGTCTGTATCACAAATTGATTGAGGTGGCTGAGGTCTTGTCTTTTTCAGAACTAAAAAGAACCTGGACTAGACTCCTGATCCTAACTGGTCTGGGGGGACCTGTTGGATGACTCCTTTTCTCTAGCAACTTTGAAATCTGTGTTGCTGCAGATTCCACTTGACTGGATGGGACATCAGTAAACTTTAACTTCTTTTTTGGAGGGTAGAAAAAGGGAATGGTATAGCCTCTGATGATTATCCTAAGCACCCAGGAATCAGATGTAATGTTCTGCCAGACTTGTGGGTGTAAGGTTATGTGTCCCTGACTACCTCCAGAGTGCACTAACTGGGTAAACCTTCAGGGGTGCTTATAGAGTTTCCCAGTGAAGGGACCAAAAAAACCCTGATCATACAGTCCACCTCTGCCCTTGGGGTGATGTCCATACAAGTTACCTCCCCCTCTGCCTTGGAGGGGGGGGGGGGTATTTCTTCAGGAGTGTCTTGGTGATAATCCTGTGATTTTCTGAAACATATCTTCTTACCAGCCCTTTTGTACCTGAAACAGGTCCTCTGAGGGGTAGAGAATTGGATTCAAAAAGCAGATAGGGTCTTACCATCCTGCTCACTCCTAGTAAGCATTTCTTTAATTGTTGGCCCAAAGAGGGTGGAGCCATCGATTGTGGCATTAATAAAAGATATCTTAAAGCCTTCCTGGAAATCGCATCCAACGATTTTGAGTTGTGGTAATAGCAGTGCCTACTGCTCTAGCTGTACCATCTGCTGAATTAGAAAGCAGGCACATGGCTACATAGGGACGAAATTGAGGGCAGACAGCTGGGTGTCTATTGTTTTTTGGACATCTGGTAATAATTTACCAGAGAGGGACTTGGAAATTTCCTTGGTCAGGTCCCTCTGAAAACGAGTCATACGTGCAAGATAATTCGGTTTCTTGAGTGTGAAAGTTGCTGAAACATAAGTCTGTTTTCCTAATCTAGCCAACAATGTTGGCTCCCTGTTAAGGGAATGAACAGAAAGTTCTCCTCAGACAGTTATTTTTTGTGGTTGCTGCTACTGCCATAGCATGTACTGGTGCTCCTTTAGTCCAATGTTTCCTGTCTTTTGGTGTCACAAAAAATCCTGTCAGACTTTTTGGGGATGGGGTCCATTACATCAGGGTCCTTCCACATCTGTTGTGCCACAAGATCTATGAGGGCATCCTTACAAGGTACCACCCTTGATGTATATGTGCCAGCACCAAAAGCTTTAAGGAACACAAATTCATCTAGGAAAGGTATTTCAGGGGACCAACCCCCCCCCCTTCCATTTCATCAAGTTATCAGTTCTAGGATGTCACCAAATGTGATATCTTCTATGGAGGATCTAAGAGACCCTTTATCTTCATCCTTATCTGTGTCTTCATGTCTGTTTCCTAGGACCTTATCTCTGTGTTGCCTCTTGAGACATGTCTGAATCAGACTGTGGACTTGAGTGTTGAGTATTCTCCAGGCTTATAGATATTAACTGTCCCCATCCATCAGAATGAGGAATAAATCACAGGATCCACCGGGAGTCAGGATGGATCCAATCTTAAGGTCCACATCTGCCTTCTTGGCTCAGCCAAGGCACTTTCAACAGTCTCAAAAACTGATGCCACAAACAAAGAAGAGGAAGAGTTCCTCGTATACAAAGCCTAAGGAACTTTTCATTTTCCAATTGATATCAGCTCCATGGATGACATTGGACCTGAGCTATTGAGTGCTGAGGCCCAAGAGGAAGAGAAGGTTATGAAACCTTCAGAGCAAACTCCACCACCAGGAGCCTGACACTAATATTTTGTCACTGACACTAGTCTCAATCTGACAGAATTGGACTCAAAAGAGTAACAGTAAGGAAAGTAGTTGGCACCAAAGTTCCTCAAACTGTCAGATCTGACTGAGGTGCACCAGAAGGACTCAGACCCATGGAAACTGGAGAAAAGAATGAAGGGATAAATGGACCTGCACCTGGAGCTGTACACAGGGACAGCATCAGGAGAACTCCCAGATGGATTTTTGTCCTTAAAAACTTCCTCCTTATACGATCAAACTCAATTTCAGTAAGACTTCTGAAGAATTGGGCCAACCTTGAAAACTATGCCACCAATGGAGGCATGGAGAACAATCCTTCCTATAAAAATAGGCAAATGGAGGCAAGGGCTCACTGGCTCAGGTGAGAATCTATCTTGAGGAGAGGGAGATTGGATATGACTTCCTTGGTGTTTTAGGTGTTGGACCTGAAGGATCGGTCAGATTCAGAGAACTTTTTTCTTGATTTCTCAGATATTTTCTCTTCCAATTTTCTCTCTTCATATCTTTTCTACTTTTCTTTGTTTCTCCTTAGACTTATCTCTTTCCTTTTCCTTCTTTTTCTCTGCTTTACTGCTTAGGGAAGTTGAAACTGGCCTAGTAGCAGAAGATATTGTTAGAGAGGAAGAAGATGAAGATCCTGTCTGAGGTAGGAGCAATTCTTTTTAAAATAAGTTCTTTTTTTCTGCTTTGAATAGCCCTGGACCCAAAAGCAGTACAAATTTTGCACCCAGCTTGAAGGTAGGCAGCACCTAAGCAATATATACAAAGAGAATGCAGGTCTTGAGGAGGAATTTTATGTCCACAACCCAAGCACTTTTTAAATCCCTGAGGTTTCTCAGACATTAGGAAAAACTTTAATAAAGAGCAATTAAATTCTAACAAGTAGCACACTATACCTATCTAAAAACAGTCACACCGAAAACTTAACAGCTAAGTAGCAGACTATATTTATCTAGAAAACAGTCACACCAAAAAAAACTAACAGCTAATCTGTTTCTAACAGCTACCTTATAACTATCCTAAAAATATATAAAGCTATACCCACACAGCTATATTATATTACTAACTATGGTAACTATCTGAAAGGGAAATGAGGAGTTGAAAATATTTATTATTAAGAAAAAGACATTTTACTTATCCTGAAAAACAGAGCTCTCAGACACACAACTGGAAGTTTCAGGTGACAAATGAGATCTGAGGTAACTTAGTTAAGAGGAGGGGGTTATGAATAGGGGGGGTCGGTGCATTGGATCCACATTTCTAAAAGAAGATGCTGAGGTTGGATCTGATCAGAATTGGATGAAAAGTGACAAGATCAGATCCTATGTTTTTTTTCCCCAATATTAAGTAAAGCTTAAAGGAAAGGTCCATGAAATACCTTAAATGCTAAACCAAACTTGCCTTATAAATAACAATAATGTAAGGTATACAAACCCAATTTTTTACACCTTTCATCATATACTCACAGGCCATAATATTTTGTTAAGTAAAATCTCTATTGAACTCTTTATAGGATATTTAGTTGGCCATTACAAACATACAAAAAACATTATTGTACTCCAAGAAAGATCTAATACAAGATTTCTAGATGCTGTTAAGCAAACTATGTCCCTAACAGAAACATTTTTAAACATTATCCCCAAATGTTTCATAACTTGATTTTTTTACGGTTTCAACATATTTCACAAATGAAAAATTGTTTCCAATTAGTACTACAAGATCTTTGAAAATACTAACTGCAGATAATTCTGCACTATTTAAAGATATAGAATGATTAATTGTTGGCTTTCCAAAAAAACATAAAACACCATTTGTCTGTATTAAACCTCAGGACACTTAATTTGGCTCATGAACAGATTTAATTCATATAATTATTAATAATGATTACATCATTATCATTGGATATAATAAAACCTATTTTGAAATAATTGGCTTATTTACTGATCCAACATAAAATATTGTGTGGAAGTATTGTAAAAACAATACTGAACAGTAGAGTACCCAAAGATGAGCCCTGTGGTACTCCAAAATGAACTGAAAGATAACAAGACATTTCTCTTTGAAGAATAGCCATTTGTGTGCTCACAGCCAGTTATTGATTCACTTTATGACGTATGAATTAATATTATTTTTTTCATCACTTTTATAATAGTTAATGGTGTTAAAAAATCAAAAGCTTTAGCTATGTCAGGAAAGACTGCATCAGCAGAAAAGTCATTCACTGCTTGTTTGAAATACCAAATCATAAAATTCAATAAGATTAAAATGGATTTGCCTTTAACAAAACCATAATGAAATATATCTAGAGATTCTATGGCATTATTAATGGTAATGCAACATTCAAAACTTCAAAATTGTTGTCATACTTACAGGATAGTAATTTTTCGCCTCAATTCTAGAACCTTTCTTAAATATTGGAGTCACATTTGATGTTTTCCATGATTTAGGATCTAAACCACTATATAATAATCTGTTAAATATTGGCTTTAATAACTGAATAATGATTTTTATATTGTAAATTATAACAGATGGAATGATGTTGAGTGCCATAGCTGGTGACTTTCTCAGCTGACACAAGGTATCATTAATATAATTGCCATTTATAAATAGACACTGGGTACCTGGGAAAATAGTGTCATTATACTCAGAGTGGTATAGTACAACAGAATCACAAATAGTAATGAAATAATGGTTACACGTATTTGCAATTAAAAGTGGTTCATAAATGAATTTCCCATTTGCTGCTAGTGAAATGATAATATATTATTGTCTGATATTTCTATTAATGTATTTATATTAGCTCTCCTTACCTGAGGTATGATTACCTAACTTTATTTCATAGTCAAATTTTTTCATTGATATTGGTAATTTCAGTGCTAATCTTATTGAGCTTTTGTTTAACTTTGACTAATGTTTATAAACTGAATACATTATTTTTTTCTTCTTATACATTTTAATAATATTTTTATCCCATCAATAAGGAAATATGCATGAGTTTTTGTTCGAATTGCTGAAAGAAGAAGCTTTCTCAATGCAACATTTGAGAATAGTTTAAACAATAATATAACCTAAAATAAGAAGTTATGTACTTACTATAATGTTCCATCTGTGTTGTCCATTTTCATTCTTCCTTAACTGTTGGGTTCGGATCCAATTCTTGGATCTGACTCGGCCATTACTAAAGCTTGTGGCAACCAAAAAGCTCTCAAGCTCCTCCCTTACCCATAAAGCAACAAACCCCTAACATACCCCAGATCTTATTTGCTGATTTACCTGAATAAAGGACATTTAAAAAAAAAATCTACAAGATATATATATATATATATATATATACATATATATATATATATATATATATATAGTTACACTTCATAATCTCAAATTACTGAAATCTCGAAATTCAGTAACCTGATACCATGAAGCCAAAAACCAGAATGCCGAAAGTGCATAAGAGCGAATTTGAATATCTCGAGTCCGCGCTTATGCATTTCCGGTATGTCACGTGTAGTGTTATGGTGCCTAAGATTGCAGGTGAGTGAGTGTTTGTGTCTGTTTTTGTACGTTATATATGTGGATAAGGGTAGGGAGGTGTAAGTGTGAGTGATGGATTTGTTGGTGTTTGTGTATGTGTGATGTGTATTTGTGTGCGAGTGAGTGGAGGATGGCGTGGTGTGAGGTTTTTTTTTATGTTATGTGCAATTTCGAAGTTGGTATATATAAGTAGGGGGGTGGGGGGTGCAAGGGGGCTTGCCCTCCTGCTTATATGTAGTGTGAGGTTGTGTGGTTTGTGTGCTGTGGGTGGAATGGTGTGTGTGTTATTTGGTGTATGTATGTTTGTGATTGTGTGATTCGGAATTGTGGATTTCGGTATTGTGAATGATTTGACTTTATAGTCCCGGGTTACTGAAATTCGGGATTTCAGTAATTCGAGATTATAAAGTGAAACCATATATATACATACAGTAGATATAACAAGTATACACACCCCTGTTAAAATGCCAGGTTTTTGTGATATAAAAAAATTAGACCACAATAAATCATTTCAAAACTTTTCCCACCTTTAATGTGACCTATACCCTGTACAATTCAGCTGAAAAACAAATGTATTAGGGGAAAAATATAAAAAATAAAAAACGTACAATAAGCTGGTTGCATAAGTGTGCACACCCTTAAACTAATAATTTGTTGAAGCACCTTTTGATTTAATTACAGAATTCAGTCTTCTTGGGTACACACCTGCCATCAATTAAAGAGACTCTGATTAACCTCAAATAAAGTTCAGCTGTCCTAGTAGGATTTTCCTGACATTTACTCAGTTGCCCGCTACAGCAAAAGCCATGTTTCACAGAGAGCTTACAAAGCATCAAATGATCTCACTATTGAAAGGTATCAGTCAGGAGAAGGGTACAAAAAAATTTCCACAGCATTGGATATACCATGGAACACAGTGAAGTGGAGAAAATATGGGACAACAGTGATGTTGCAAAGAACTGGACGTCCCACCAAAACTGATGAAAAGGCAAGACAAAAACTGGTCAGGGAAGCTGCCAAGAAACCTACAGCAACACTGAAGGAGCTGCAGGAATTTCTGGGAAGTACAGGTTGTGTGCTACATGTGACAACAATCTCCTGTATTCTCCATATGTCTGGACTATGGGCAAGGGAGCCCGCAGGATTTTTTGCAGGGGGGTGCAAACCCAGAGCCCCACCCACATAGCTCACCCCGCCCCCTGCCAACACAGCCCCGCCCAAGTCCACCCACCCAAGCCCCGCCCACACAGCCATTCCAGTGTCCCATTACTTGGCTATTTCTCCCCATTTACTGTAGACACTGTTCAAATCTGTGTGCATACTGTGTTATGCTTTAGTTCTACAATGATTACAGGCAGTTGGATTTAATTTACAACTTTTATTTCAAACATTATAGCCCAAACACTGAGACATTTACTAAACCTAAACAAAGCAATAGTCTTACAATGAAAACAGACTTGGCATTAAAGCTTCTCTACTTTTGAAACTCACATTCAATGAAACGGCATTGAAACCCACATTCAAAGAAAATGCATCTGGCCAGTGGCATGTTATTTACCTTTGAACTGTTTAAGCAATAGGCTCCTTGCACACCATTAGGGCCATGCAAAAGTTATTTGATTTACCTGATTGTATTAATTATAATATATAATTGAATTATATCCCTTGTATTATACAGCAACACTTGTTTGAGTGTCGCTGCAAGTAAAAGTAATCTGAATAATTCCACATTAAAGATATCTGAAACTAATGAAGATGTTGTTGCTAGAAAACTATATATTTCAGTGTTTCATCTACAAATTCAGTGCCTGCTGCCGTCAAAGAATAAATTGCCTATGTTAAATTAAAAAATGGTAAGTTGGTATATTGCAATAGAAAATGGATGACAAGCTGAAAAACAGGTTCATAGTTAATAGGCATCTCATCCAAAGGAGGACATCCTGAGGACTGCAGCATACAAATGTAAAGGCTTGAGGTTTTATTCCTACAGCATATACATTAAGATGCAAGTATTCTACTTGTGGTGCTACTAACATAGCTTTAAAACTTTACACCACAATAGAGATACCATTTGCTAAACAAAATGGTTGCACATTGTAAATAGACTTGGTATGAGCAGCAGTGAACTTCGCTTCTCTTAAAACTCACAGTTCCTTGAAAATGCACTTGAAAATTCCACCTAACTCTAACTTGGGCATTTCATTTTCTCTCTCTCTTACAAAGATACCACACCCTCAAGGCCTCACCCTTAGTGCAAGAAATCTTGACAAAGCCTAAATTAAATAGGGACAGATTATAAATATGGCTCTCAGAAACTTAGAAAATTGCAAGAGTAACAGGATTTGTGTTAGTGTGCATTTTTCTAAATGACATGACATCTAAAACTGAAATGTCTCATTATTTAGCAACTTCAATCCTTTTTAAGAGGAATATGGGGTAAAATCTGGACAGCTGAGGGTATGCTACCTCCCTCTTATACACATACCAAATAATTCTGGTCAGACTTGAATTAGTTCTGGGAAGGTTGCACTGAACAGCACCGTGCTTGATCTGAAGTGGGTGAAATCCTGGTAGCTAGTGATTGCAGCTCAGCAATGTGGAGCATTAAAGCATTTTTAGCAGAGCATTGTTTCATCACTACCTATTGTGTTTGCACATAAGCTGTAGTTATTTCAAACATTTGACTTTTTTTGATTACTACAAAGTACATTTACCCACCAGAGCTATTGTGTTTTGACTTCAGTGTGGAGCTAGTTGTTGCAGGGCTTGGCTTTTAAGTAAGGTAGCAATGCTTATTTACCATATACCATTAAAGCCACCCAACTACAAGTGTACTAACACACAGACACTGCTATAAGACACTGGTCTCCAATAAAATGTAATGAGCTTCTGAAAACAGCGTAATCCTGTCCTTTTATTACAAATATTGTCATATGCATTTCAATACCCAAGGCTTATACATTATCTAGTCATGTAAATATTCTCTGCATGGCAACAACGAAAAGGCTTTCAATGCTGGCAATTCTTTAACAATATGCTTACTAAAGCTTACTTGCATCTTACAATCTCCGACAAGCTTACCTGATGTTCATTAAACCATGGCTACTTAAACAGAGCAACAAGACACTGTGATAGCATGCAGTTCCTGAATAATAAGAAGCATAAATCAACAGTATAAAAATCTGATAGAAAACCAGAACATTTTGCAAAATCAAGGACAGATGAAAAGCCACGGTCGTATTTGTGATCTACCTTGGATGGGGGAATACTCTGCACACTTACTGCATAACTGCTTCTTGCCTTCCTTGGACACATCCCGAGCCACTACAATGGGGGCTGGGGTGCAATAAGTATGTCATAATTTGAAATGTCTCTGGCTGACAGTGATGGCTCTGACACTCCTACCTCTCAACTTCAGAGCAAGAAATCTGGACAAAGCCATACACAGAACTAGAAGTGGGACACAGGCCCAAAAATAAGGCCAATTTTTAAATATTGCTCTTATTAACTTAATAGAACAGGTAGATCTTGCATTAGTACAAATTTTCTGAAGGGTATAAAATCTGAAACTCAAATGTCTGCCATTATTTTCTAACTTAAATCTTTAATGACTTGCCACTAATTTTCCAGAAACCACAATTTTATGAAAAACAGACCAAAATGTGATGCAAAATACCTATCAAATAAGGGACACCTTTTAATATTAACAGTTAACTTGAAGCAGCTAACAAAATAAGAGCATCCACATGCATTTCTGAAATAAAGGTAATCTATAACTGATCATTACAGTTATAATTGTAAACCCTCCACATTTTCTTCCAAAATTGCCATTTTGGAGGAGGGATTATTAGGGAGAGAAACATTTTGAGCCAGAATTGGGGACAATTGAGATGTTTGGATATTCCTAATCTACAAAGTGATTTGCACGTACCTCTCAACCTCTTAATGCAGGAAATCTGAACAAGGCCAAATATATTGGGGAACATACAAACACTACTAAAAATTGCTCTTGTATAAACTTAGACAGTCTTGCATTAGCATGCATTTTTCTGAAGGTTATGACATCTGAAACTCAGTGTCTGTCATTTAATGGCTTCATTCCTAAATGATTTGCTAGAAAACCACAAATTTTATGAGGAACAAACCAAAAATAAGCAGCAAATATCTATTAATTCTGCAAAGATATGGACAACTGAGAGGTATAGTTCAACCGGGCTGTCTGAGTTTGATACCCCTCACAAAATCATGGTCAAATGGAGCCTCCCCCCCTGCAGCCATTCCAATGTCCCATTCCTTGGTTATTTTGCCCCATTTACCATAAACACTAATGTGCATACTGCTTTACTTCTGCAATGATTTGGGATTTCATTTGAAAGTTTTATTTTGCATTTTACAGCACAAACCCTAATACATATCTGTTAAAGCAATGCAGTCTCAATGAAAATAGACTAACATTAAAACTTCTCTGCCCTTGAAACTCACATGCATTGAAACAGCACTGAAACCCACTTTCAGAGAAAATACATTTTGCCAATTGCAAATATTAACTCTGGGCTGTCTTCAAAATCATAGGCCCCTCGAACATAACATACACATGCTCTTTGATACACCTTCCTGACTGTATTACATTATATTCCTTGTACAATACAGTACAGTTGTTAAAGGGCATTTTAAATTTATTGTTTTGAAAATTTTTCCAGTAAACAAAGAAACAAAAAGCATCCACCAATGACAAAATTGCCCAATTCAGAACATTTCCATCATAAAAAGTCTACTCAAGTCCACCAGTATCAGTAAAAAATACACAATCTCTGTAGTAAAATCCACATTGAAGAAATTTGTAACTAATAGAGGTTGCTGATAGCAAACACTTTATGTGTCATTGTTTAATCTACAAATAAAGTGCCTGTTACCCTTGAAGAATAAATTGCCTTTGTTGCATGCAGTAAAAAAATGAAAAGCTAGTAATACCGCAATAGAGAATGGATAGCAAACTGTTAACAGGTTCATAGTTACTAGGTATCTTTGCCAAAAGGACTGCAGCATCCACCCCCTTTACAACACAATACAGCATCAGCAATGCATTTACCTACTGTGGGAGTAGAACCCACAGCCTTCAGCATCTAAAGCAAGTACACTATCTGTTGTGCTATTAACAATGCAAGCAGACTAAACATAAGCAGCACTAAACTTTTGCTCCCCTGCAGCTCTCAGCTCCTTGTAAAATCTACCAGACACTCAGCTGTATCTCTGAACTTTGCAGCACAAGAAATCTGGAAAAAGCCAAATTTATTGGGGGCAAAAGGCCAAAACCAGGGACACATTTTAAACATTGCTTGTATAATGTTTGAAAGTTGCTAGAATAAAATGCTGCTTACCACCATACATTTCACTGCCACGTCTTGAACCCAGGGGACCCGTGCAAAACAGTCAAAGCAACATACCACTACGCCAAATCAGCTGTTTTGTGAAAGAGGAAGACTGAAACTTTACCATTTAGTGAATTCAGTTCTCACCATAGCACAGCTGTCAACCTCTTAGCAGAAAAGACCTGAACAAAGCCAATAATGGGTGACTACAACCACCAAACATTCAGTGAATTCAGTTCTTACCATAGCTCTCAACCTCTTAGCAAATAACACCCGGACAAAGCCAGTAATGAGAGAATATAACTCCCAAACATTTTCAGTGAAATCAGTTCTTACCATAGCTCTCAACATTAGCAAAAAACCTGGATGAAGCCAATAAATACCTGAACAAAGCCAATACTGGGTTAATACAGCCCCAAACATATTCAGTGAATTCAATTCTTACCATAACTCTCAACCCTAGCACAAAACCTGGATGAAGCCAATAATGGGGGGAATACAGTCCCAAACACAGGGATACATTTCAAATATCCATCTTGTACAGTTAGAAAATTGCTAGAATAAAAGCTTGCTTTTGTTACCATACACTTTCTGAAGAATATGAAGTCCGATATTGAAATGTGTCCATTTATTTAACATTTATTAACCGGGAAAGTCTGACTTTGAAAAAAAAAAGCTAATTTTTTAGCAGAGGCCCAGGGAGAAACACTCCAGACAGCCAAGAATAAAACCAGATAACATTTAGCTGCCAGGCAACAAGGACACAAATGCAGAAACCACAGATTTTATGAGGAACAGAAAAAGTATGAGGGAAAATCCTGCAACATTTTTACAAATGGTGGTGGGTAGGGAATTCAGGCTCTTGCCACTTGGGCCCACGGTACAGGGTTCAAGCCTTATTCTCTACCCACCACCATGTACACCTGGGGCATTTTACACACACACACACACACACACACACACACACACACACACACACACACACACACACACACACACACACACACACACTAGCCATTTTCCTCTGTGTGAAAAAGGAAAATAGAAGTATTTGCTGTAAAATTAATCTATAAACATATATGGTAAGGATGACCCTGTGTGATTATGATAGTAAAGAATGACACAGATATTCAGTGCATGAGTCATATCTTCATTGCATCCACCCATAACCCCTTTTTATCATTTTGCACATGGGATCATGTTGTCACTTCCAAAGTAACAATCTAGAGTGTCCAATTCACCTACTGCATGCTTTTAGAATGTGTGAGGAAAAAAAAGCACCTGGGAGAAACCCACATGAACACAGGGTGGTCATGGAGACTCTGCACAGAAAGCACCACAACTGAGATCTGAACTAAGGAGCCTCTTGCTGGGAGGTGACAACACTATCCACTGCACCACTGTGCTGCCCTATCAGTCATTTCTTCATTATGTTGATAAAAGTTCACAGACACTATTTTTTCCATTGACATTCACAGTCTGTCACAGTGAAATATGCCTATTTTCATAAGGCACAGCTATTTTGTGAAGAGGTCATATAAAAAGTCCACAAACTAAAACCGCAATACTTTGTTCATACATTTTGAACCCCCTTCTCCCCAGCTCACACACACACACACACACACACACACACACACACACACACACACACACACACACCTACCTGAAAGTGTCCCGTTTCAGGTCCCATCTTCCGTTCCTCGAATAATCCGCCTGCAAACTCCTCTACCTGAAAGTGTCCCATCTTCTGTTCCCGAATCATCCGTCTAAGTTCCCGCTCAAACCTCTAAATCATCGCATGAGCGACAGCGATGATGTCAGCACGCCCGCCCGCGACTGTGCTGTTAGCACAGACTTCTTAAAGAAGAACTCACATAAAAAAAAAAAAAAAAAAAAAACTTTTTTGGAAATGATCTAGTCAGCCGATTCCAGGGGGGTGCAAGTGCACCCCCTTGCACCTGCCTGCGGGCGCCCTTGACTATGGGGTAGGGTTGCAAGCAAGGGAGCCCGCAGGATTTTTTGCAGGGGGGTGCAAACCCAAGCCCCGCCCATGCAGCCCCACCCCTCTGCTGCCCCGCCCACACAGCCCCACCCCTCCACTCACGCAGTCATTCCAGTAAACCATTACTTGGCTATTTCTCCCCATTTGTCATAGACACTGTTCAAATCTCTGTGTGCATACTGTTTTATGCTTTACTTCTACAATGATTACAGATATTTGGATTTCATTTACTACTTTTATTTCAAATTTTATAGCACAAGCACTGACGGACATTAACTAAACAAAGCAAGTGTCTTACAATGAAAAGAGACTTTGCATTAAAACTTCTCTACCTTTGAAACCCACATTCACTGAAACACTGAAACCCACATTCAAAGAAAATGCATCTGGCCAGTGGCAGGTTAAGTTTACCTTTGGGCTGTTTTCAAATCATAGGCCCTTGCACACATTTTTTGGTCCATGCAAATGTTCTTTGATTCATGTTTCTGACTGTATCAATTATAATATATAATTGAATTTTATCCCTTGTATAATAGCACCACTTGTTAGAGTATGCTATACATTTAGTTTTGAACACTTTTCTAATAAGCAATGAAACAAAACATATGGTCTAATAATGGCAAACTGCCCAGTTCAGAACACTTCAACCACAAAAAGCCACTCGAACTTCTGTCATTACAATCTACCAATATCAGTCTGTATGCACAATCTCTGCAGAAGTAAAAGTAATCTGAATAATTACATATTAAAGATATCTGAAACTACTGAAGAGGTTGTTGCTAGAAAACAACTTTATATTTCAGTGTTTTCAAGGAGACCTGGTGGTGGAATGAAGAAGTCCAGTTGAGTATATGGAGGAAGAGGCTGGCAAAGAAGAATTGGGATTGTCAAAGAGATGAAGAAAGTAGACATGAGTATAAGGAGATGAGGCGCATGGCAAAGAGAGAGGTGGCGAAGGCTAAGGTTAAGGCGTATGGAGAGTTGTATGAGAGATTGGACACTAAAGAGAGAGAAAAGGACCTGTACTGATTGGCTAGACAGTGGGACAGAGCTGGGAAAGATGTGCAGCAGGTAAGGGTGATAAAGGATAGTGAGGGAAACGTACTCACAAGAGAGGAGAGTGTGTTGAGTAGATGGAAAGAGTACTTTGAGAGGCTGATAAACAAAGAGAATGAGAGAGAGAGAGAGAGAGAAAGTTGGATGATGTGGGGATAGTGAATCAGGAAGTGAAACAGATTAGCAAGGAGGAAGTAAGGACAGCTATAAAGAGGATGAAGAATGGAAAGGCTGTTGGACCAGATGACATACCAGTGGAAGCATGGAGGTGCTTAGGAGAAATGGCAGTGGAATTTTTAACTAGATTGTTTAATGAAATTTTGGAAAGTCAGAGGATGCCTGATGAGTGGAGAAACAGTGTTTTGTACCTATCTTTAAGAATAAGGGTGATGTGCAGAGCAGCAGTAACTACAGAGGGATAAAACTGATCAGTCACAGCTTGAAGTTATGGGAAAGAGTAGTAGAAGCTAGGTTAAGAAGGGAGGTGATTATTAGTGATCAGTATGGTTTCATGCCAGGAAAGAGCACTACAGATGCAGTGTTTGCTCTGAGAGTGTTGTTGGAGAAATACAGAGAAGGTCAGGAGTAGTTGCATTGTGTCTTTGTGGACTTGGAGAATGCATATGATAGGGTGCCTTGAGAGGAGTTGTGGCATTGTATGAGGAAGTCGGGAGTGGCAGAGAAGTATGTAAGAGTGGTAATGGATATGTATGAGGGTAGTGTGACAGTGGTGAGGACTGCAGTGGGCATGACAGATCCATTTAAGGTGGAGGTGGGATTGCATCAAGGATCAGCTCTGAGCCCTTTCTTATTTGCAGTGGTGTTAGACAGGTTGACAGATGAGATCAGACAGGAGGCCCCATGGACTATGATGTTTGCCGATGACATTGTGATATGTAGTGAGAGTAGGGACCAGGTTGAGGAGACATTGGAGAGGTGGAGATGTGCTTTAGAGAGGAGAGGAATGAAGGTTAGCAGGGCTAAGACAGAATATGTGTGTGTAAATGAGAGGGAGAGTAGAGGAATGGTGAGGATGCAGGGAGTAGAGTTGGTAAAGGTGGACGAGTTTAAGTACTTGGGATCAACAGAGTTCAGAGTAATGGTGAGTGTGGAAGAGAGGTGAAGAAGAGAGTACAGGCAGGCTGGAATGGGTGGAGAAGAGTATCAGGAGTGATTTGTGACAGACCGATACCAGTAAGAGTAAAAGGGAAGGTCTACAAGAGGGTAGTGAGACCAGCTATGTTATATGGGCTGGAGACAGTGGCATTGACAAAAAGGCAGGAGTCACGAGCTGGATGTGGCAGAGTTAAAGATGTTAAGATTTGCTCTCGGTGTGACTAGGATGGACAGGATTAGGAATCCGTATATTAGAGGGTCAGCTCAGGTTGGACAGTTTGCAGACAAAGCAAGAGAGGCGAGATTGCGTTGGTTTGGACATGTGCTGAGGAGGGATGCTGGGTATATTGGGAAAAAGATGCTAAGGATGGAGCCGCCAGGTAAGAGGAAAAGAGGATGGCCTAAAATGAGGTTTGTGGATGGGGGCAGACAGGACATGCAGGTGGTTGGTGTGACAGAGCAAGATGCAGAGGACAGGAAGAAATGGAAAGAGATGATCCGCTGTGGCGACTAACGGTAACAGCGAAAGATGATGATGATCTACAAATTCAAGGCCTACTGCCCTTGAAGCATAAATTGCCTATGGTGCCTTGCACAGTCTTTTCTAGTTATTAACTTTAAATATTAAAGAAATATGAATATTAATTTAACAGGAAGAATGAAACCCCCTATGCCCAGAAAAGTTCCATCTACAAAATGCTTTCAAAATTGTTCGAATGAGGTTACATCCCATCAAAAATACACTTTTTAATATGTATTCTCTTACATATTGTTGTATGTTACAAAGAAAATGTATGAAAATAACTCTCAAAATAAGGAGGAAAGCAGACAACCAAGTGATACGGTGAGCCAAGCAAGTCCAGTACTGAATTCATTATCATCAAAATTAAAATGCATTGCAGCACTCATCAGAATTCCAGAATATACAGCACTATCTTTTTCCTTCTTATTCTCTGTAGAACAGTGAATGCAATTTGTCCACTGTTTTTAAATGCACCTTGATTATCCCCTGTGAAAATGCCTTAGGCATAATGATATCCAGCCAGTCAACAAAATGAAATAAAGAAATGCTTAGGTTAAAAAAAAAAAAACTGTCATGCTGCCTTACTGCTCACAGAAACGGGTGGTTTTAGAGGGTGTGATTTGATAGATTATACTATGGAAGCCATTATAAAAATGTTCAGACTGTTATATAACATGAAGTTTCCTTTCCCATACACAGCTCCCCCAGCCATTCTAGTATCCCATTACTTGGTAATTTCTTCCTATTTACCATGAATGAATTATAGCCTGGTAATTCAGGGGTGCTCTCTGGAGCTTTGAACCAGGGCTCTGTCACTGCACAGATGTCGGTGTTCTCCATTTTAAGGAGTGCTCGAAAGTGAGTGCATTTTGAGGTTTAGACTTCTAGCATCGAGTAGCATTACCCTCAGATTTTGCTTGCTTGTACCCGTTATGGTGGTGAATTTGTCATTTGAACCTTGCCTAAAAAAGGCACTATAGGGGTAGCAAGAGCCTTAGCCAGTATCCAGAATCCCAAGGCCGACAGGTGCAGGCCATCTCTGGCAAAGCATTGTGGCCTGTCAATCATGTCGTCCCAGGCAGACAAATACTGGATCCCCTTAGAATGACACCAGAAGCTTAGCCAATTGTTGAAGTCAATCATTTTGTCCTTGTACTGTGGTATAATTCTGGGTGATGGCAGGATGCTACTCAGGGCTAGGGTCATACCTGCCTGGGCTACAAGATCGGAGAGCTCCTCCACGTCTCTTTTCATGTAGTCCAGGGAGATACGTCTCAGGTCATTCACACCAACATGGACAATGACAGTGTCATATTTGTACTTGTTGTGGAGTGACATGAGTGCGTGCATTATGTGGCAGATCATGGCACCTGACAGGCAGCTGACAGTAACTTTCTCCTTGTTTAGCCTGGTGAGTGAAACATCAGTGTGCCTGACTATAGAGTCACCTATGACTAGAGTGTTGGGTACGTTAAGCCTTGTGGGCAGTGGCTGAGTGGCACACTGAGTTTGTGGGCTGTGTCATTTGGGTTCTGTTGGGGGGGGTGGAGTTTGCTTGCATTTCTGCTTTGTTTAGTAAACACCAAATGAATAAAGGCATGAAATCTGAATATTTTTGAAGACATTTTAAGCATGGAGAATAATCTGGAGAGAAAAATTATCAACTCTACCAAGAATTTCAAGTATGGCTGCTGCAAATGGCACCACTAAGTCAACAGCAATACTGATGTATGTAGCTATGGGATAGCATGGCAGAGAAATTAAAGTGTAGCATGCCTTCAACATGTCTACCATCACAAAGATCATTAACTAATGAGGTATGCATCCATCTCCCTCCTTAGTATGCAGATTTGCTAAAAACTAACAACAATCAAGCACAGACATATAAGCAGCCAGTCAGTCAAAAGGCAATGAACGGTTAAAGCCAGTATACTGGCTACTGGCATAACAACTTCATAAGGTTAGCATGGCACACCATGCCAAAAGCAAAAGGACACTGAATTTAAATAAGTCATAGCGAGACATGACATTTTTGCTGTAACTGAATATAGCCAGAATGCAAATGACATTAGTCAATAATCACACATATAGTAGATTATACATAAACATCACACCCAACTGTTGGTCATTGGACGTTTGTTTAGTAATTATTAAAATAGATGCATTCAAGCTGTTAAAAACTATTTGAATTCCAGAACGTTACTGCATCCAATTTGTAAACTTCACCATAATTCCGTAGTCTGGCACATGTATAAAATGTATATGAAAATGTGTTAATGATGCTGCTAAACAATTTAGTTTTTTTGTTCTTATGCAGCATGTTAACAATGCAATTTTAAGGTGACCCCCCCAAAAAAAAACTGAAAATACACACAATGACTCTCAACTTCCATTAGAAATGACATAACAGCCATTAATGTTACTACAACCTAGCAATGACTCTCAACTTCCCATAGAAGTGACATAACAGCCATTAATGTTACTACAACCTAGCAATGCCTTTACAGAATAAAAAAACAGAATTTATTAAGATATACACCACAGATCAATAATTCCCAGCTTACTTTTACCACATTTGCAAACTCAATTTCTAATGCACAAAGCAATTTCTTAAGAACATTTCATGCAAAATGAAAACATAAAGGCAAATATTCAGAAATTCCAATTATACAAGTTTTGCTAATAAAACATGCAGTGCGTCCTGCATTTATTCTGTTGACTACAGAAATGCGAGAAAGGCCACATCCTATCACACCACCAGTAAAAGCATTTTATGGTGGTCAATGAAAACTTCAAAACAAGTTGATTAAAGCGAAGATGGACTTTAGAGGCTGGCAAAAAAAAGTAATAAATGTTAACAAAAATAAGTTCTCACATATGTCTCAGGCAAAGGGTTCTCTTACAAACAACAGAGCAAGCTCCTTTAGGGATGAGTTGGTTTCTGCAACTGTGGTTAAACAGAGGTGGAAGCAAGAACAAATCTATGGAACAAACAGCGTGGCTGTGTTCCCTTGCAAAAAATGCAATAAGAAAATGACGTAATGCATTACACATTTCTACAATACACGTATTTGGTATGACAAAGATCAAAAAAGTTAAACCTATACCTCAATATACAAGCTACGCATTTTCCTCACATCCTTGACATAAAATATACAAGCCATATTCTAATAATTGTTACCCAATGAGATTCCTATTGAAATGGCGACGGCTCGCCAGTCTATACTCAGCCTGGCCTTACTGCCTGCTTTCATTCTGCTTTGTAAAAGTAACTTTAAGCACATAGTGATACACACCAACTAAACAACTACTGTAGTGCAGTTTTTAGGCAATCTCAACAACATTAAACAGTACTGCTTACTTGCACATACTAATTTGTAAGTGGCAACAATTTGCCTAGCAAATGTTTCAACTGCAGACTTATAAATGAAAATAAAATGGTACAACTGAGCAAATAAACATGGTAACACATCCAGACCAGAATATATTGGCCATATTACTAGCTATCCAATTAAAGGCTTCGAATGAAGTGATTTCAGTGTAAATTTTGCATTGTAATAACGTATTTAGGCTATGCACCGTATCATACTATACCATACACTTCTGTAAACTAATTGAACACTTGTGGACTTACTTGGGAACGGGTGAAGAAGAAAATGATTTAAATTCACACACACAATTCCTGTGAATGAACTGAACACTCGGCAAGAAAACCGCTGTACTATACTTAAAATTGCGGGAGGACAGGAAGAATAACGTCTGTGCAAACGGACCGAAGAACGGTGATGCTATGGGACCATTCTTAAAGAAGAATGACCATTAAACATTTTTTTTTAAATTTAAACTAAAGTAAATGTCACATTCCCAAAAGTGCCATCCTTGGAGGACTGCTGTCACTGGAACAGATGCAGAAGATAAAAACAGACGGGACTGGATGTAAATTTTTTTTTAATGAACAGATAATCTCACGGACATCTATTTCCAGGGGGGTGCAAGTGCACCCCCTTGCACCTGCCTGCGGGCGCCCTTGGTTGCAAGACAGAAGCCTTTTCTTACACAGAAAAACATCCAAGCCCGGCTAAAATTTGCAAAACAATACATCAAGTGTCCCAAAAGCATATGTGAAAATGTGTTATGGTCTGATGAGACCAAGGTTGAACTTTCTGGCCACAATTCCAAAAGGTACGTTTGGCGCAAAAACAACACTTCACATCACCAAAAGAAAACCATCCCCACAGTGAAGCATGGTGGTGGCAGCATCATACTTTGGGTTTGCTTTTCTTTAGCTGGAACTGGGTCTTTAGTCAAGGTGGAGGGAATTATGAACAGTTCCAAATACCAGTTACTTTTGGCCCAAAACCTTCAGACGTCTGCTAGAAAGCTAAAGATGAAGAGGAATTTCACCTTTCAACACGACAATGACCCCAAGCATACATCCAAATCAACAAAAGAATGGGTTCACCAGAAGAAAATTAAAGTTTGGAATGGCCCAGCCAGAGCCCAGACCTAAATCCAATAGAAAATATGTGGGGTAACCTAAAAGAGGGCTGTGCATAAGAGATGCCCTCGCAATCTGACAGATTTGGAGCACTTTTGCAAGGAAGAGTGGGCAAATATTGCCAAGTCAAGATGTGCCATGTTGATAGACTCCTACCCAAGAAGACTGAATGTTGTAATTAAATCAAAAGTGCTTCAACAAAGTATTAGTTTAAGAGTGTGCACACTTACGCAACCAGCTTATTGTACGTTTTTTATTTTTTATATTATTCCCCTAACAGATTGTTTGTTTTTCAATTGAATTGTACAGGTTATAGGTCACATTAAAGGTGGGACAAGTTTTGAAATGATTTATTATGGTCTAATTTTTTTATATCACAAACATCTGGCATTTTAACAGGGGTGTGTACACTAACCCGACACTCAGTTGCCCGAGATGACAAGACCGACACCCTTCAGAAGACTGACATCTGGAAGACCAACGTTTCACACAAGGTAAGTCACCGATTGGCCATCCCGATAAAATTAAAGTAAGTAAAACTAAACCCACTGATGTGGGGGGCAAAGACCCCCACCCCCCTAATTAAATATACCAACTCCGAGAATGCACTACCGCGGGGGTAAAGGGTAAAGTTCAACAGCATGGCCAAGCGGTTACTTACCTTGTGTGAAACATCGGTCTTCTGAAAGTGTCGATCTTGTCATCTTTGGCAACTGGGTGTCAGGTAAGTAAGCGTAAACCTATATATATATATATATATATATATATATATATATACATTCCACAGAGGAAACTATAAAGGAAACTAATTCTGGAGCTCAGTATCAAGGACAGTAATGTCCTTATAACAACTCGTTCTTCCAGAAATCCATTATGAAGAAGGTCAGGGGGTTGGTGGGTGGGAAGTTGAGGAAGAATGAAAATGGACAACACAGATGGAACTTTATGGTAAGTACATAACTTCTTAATCTGATAGTCAATTTTCATTGTATCCTCAAACTGTTGGGACAAAATCCCCAGCTACCTAAATTCCAGGGTGGACTCTAAGGAAGGATATTCCTGAACAACAGCTGAGACAAAGGCTACTCTCCCCCTTGAGACCAGATCCAGTTTGTAATGAGAGATAAAGGTATGAGGACTGGCCCGTGTTGCAGTTGCACATATGTCGTCCATGGAGGCCCTAGACAGAAACAGTGAAGACGTTGCCACAGATCTAGTTGAATGGGCTCTTAAATGTTTTGGTAATGTTAGACCCAACTTATTGTAGACGAATGATAAGCAATTCATTAGCCATCTGTCTAAGGTTACCTTTTCAACTGGTTTCCCAATTTAGCATCTGCAAAGGACACAAATAATTGTTCTGTCTTTCTAATTTCTTTTGTTCTTATGTAAGTAAAAATGTAATTGTCTACGAACATCTAACAAATGTAACATGTATTCCCCTTTATTCTCAAATCTGAGAAAGAAAACTAGCAAATTAATGGACTGACTGATACTGGATTCTGACACCCACTTAGGAAGAAAGGAAGCGGTATGTAATGTGACTCTATCCTTATGGAAGATCAAGTAGGAATGTTTAGAGGACAATGCTTGAAGTTCTGAAAAACTTCTAGCACAGGTAATGGGCACTAGAAAAACAGTTTTCCAGGACAAGAACTTAAGATCACATTTATCTGCTGGTTCAAAGGGAAAATGAATTAAGGTCTGCAGTACCAAGTTCAGATCCCATGGAGGAGCAGGATCTTTGTACGGGGGGGGGGTCTTAGCAGGAGTGTGCCTCTCAATAATGTCTTGCAAAGTTTAGAAGAGGCCACAGAAGAATTCTCAAATCCAATATGAAAACTGCTAACTGAACTTTAATTGTGGAGAACCTAGCTGTAGCATTAAAAACTGATGCCAAAAATTCAAGTATGCTATGTACCGGCGCTGAGAAGGGGTCAGTGTGGTTTTTCTGTGCCCAGTAAACAAACTTTTTTCCATTTACTTGTGTAAAGTCTTCTTCTAGAAGGCTTATGGGAAGATAAAAGAATACGATGGATGGGGGAAGACAGCATAGGTTGTCTGGCTATTAATGAGATTGGAGAAACCATGCTGTTAGCTTGAGGTTTGACATATCCAGATGAATCATGCCTGTCGGGTGAGACAAGAAGTCTGAAATTGGATCCAGAATCCAAGGCTGGTAATGTAGATGAGGCCATAGAAAGAGGAACCAAATCCATCGAGGCCAGTAATGCGCAATGAGGATGACCATGCTCTTCAACCTTGCAGCTTTATGCAGAAATTTTGGGATTAGGGGAATTGGCAGGTAAACATAAAGAAGACCAGGGTTCCAATTGTACTTCTGTGATTCCCCCAGAGGGGGATTAAGGCAAAGTAGCTGCTGCATTTGTTGTTTAGGGGAGAGGCAAAAAGGTTGCAGCAAGGCTGGCCCCAGTGATGGAAAATCATTTCTGTCATTTCCATGTTGAGAGACCACTTGTGATGAAGAAGAATGGATCTGCTCAATTTGTCTGCTATCACATTGGATTTCCCAGGAATGTGCATTGCTATGAGAAAGCGGTTGGATGAGATTGCCCATTGCCACAATCTGAGTGCTTCTCAACATAAGGGGTAAGATCTGGTTCCTCCTTGTTTGCTGATGTACTAAACTACTGACATATTGTCTGTTTGTACAGCAATTTTCCCTAAAGAGAGAGCATCCTGAAAGGCCTGCAGTGCAAAGAGCACCACTGTCATCTTTAGAACATTGATATGCAAATTGGCCTCTTCGGGGGACCAGGTGCCTTAGATTGTTTTCCCCAGGAAGTGCCCCCCCTGCCCAATCTGGAAAGCGTCCATGGACACTATGGCATTGGCCTGAGGGAGAATTAAAGGATGACCTTGTAGAACCTGATCTTATTGAATCCACCACCACAGGTAAGTCTTGCATGCCTGAGTGATCCTTATTTGTGCTGACGTGCACTGATAATTAATTGAGCATTGTGTTGCTAGCATCCACTGAAGACTTCTCATATGAAATATGGCTAGAGGAACTAAGGTTATGGCAGGTGATATTGATCCTAAGGCTTGAAGGATCAAGCAGGCTGAAATCTTGGTACCGTAAGTTATTTTTATAACTTGTAATCTGATGGTCTGTACTCTTTAAAGAGAAGCTGTCACTGATATTGTGTTGAAACCTGCTCCTATGAACTTCAAGTATGAGATGGTTGTAACTGAGACTTCTTGTAATTTATGGTTATTACTAGATGAGAACAAATTTGAAGAACCTGATATCTTGCTCTTGTTAGCAGATGCCTGGTCGGGGTGGTGATGAGCTAGTCATCTGAATATGAAAACACTTGGAATTCCTGCAGTCTCAGGTGAGCTGCTACTACTGCCCTGCATTTGGTGAACACCCTGTGGACTGGTGAGACCAAAGGGCAGAGCTCTGAACTGATAATGACTGCTTCTAGCAAGAAGTATAAATACCTTCTGGATTGTCTGTTCATCTTTATGTGATAGTATGCATCCTGAAGGTCTATGCAGCCTATCCATTTGTCCTTGCCCAAGAAGGGTAGAATGGACTGAACCATGACCATCCGAAAACTTTGTATGTCAAACTGACTTGTTTAGAATGCTGAGATCCAAAATTGGTCTCCAATCCCCTGTTTTCTTTAGCACTAAAAAAGAATCTTGAGTAAGTTCCGGATTCTATTTTATCTGGTGGTGGTATGCCGTAGGTATAGTAAACTTGCTGGCTGACAGATTCAGTGAAACCTTTACCCTTCTGCCCCACCCCCCATCAGTAAATCAGCACATCCCCAGTACCTGCCCACTTACCCTTATATCTAGGGAACAGGTCATCACTGCTCTCTCAAAGGCAAAAAATACAGCCTCCATGGGACCTGATAACATCCCAGGCTACATCCTACATCAACTCAGGCAGGAACTTGCAGCACCATTAGGCACCCTATTCAACCAAAGCCTGAGTACTAAAACCGCAAAGAGGTATTGGTCTATTGGTTTTTAAGTGATCTGTCATTGGATTTCGTACAAATTAATGTTTTAGGTAGCAGTAAATGTTTCTTATTGGTTTATTTGTTTTAAACAATGAATGTGATTGGCTGCTTTTGATTTTTAAACTGTTCAGATGATTGCCTTATTACGATCTGATGAAGGCTAATACAGCCGAAAGCACTCATTGCTCTTGTTCTTCTATTGAATAAAGTGTTTTTTTATTTAAACACTTGTCCCGTTTTAAGTGTTTTACCTGCAGAGCATAAGCTGTGGTTTTCAGTCAAAGATTTCTCTTTGCGGTTTTGGTGTTTGTTCCTCGACTAACTTAAGCAGTGCCTACTGAGCTCTTTTTTGCTAAAAGCCTGAGTACTGCTTGAGGACAGCCACTGTCATCCCTTTACACAAAGATGGAGCATCCACCGATCCAAGAAATTATAGACCCATCAGCCTAACTAGTCTTATCTGCAAGGCCATGGAATGGATTATCATGGACGTCATTAACAAGGACATTGGCAACCTCCAAACACTTGATCCCACACAGTTTGGCTTTGTCAAGGGGAGGTCATGTCTGCTAAATTTGGTTGACTTCTTTGAGACAGTTACCAAAGCCATGGATGAGGGGAAGACGGTGCACACTGCCTACACTGACCTGGCCAAAGCCTTTGACACTATTCCTCACTCAGGCATAATTGATAAAATGTCTCAAATAGGCATAAATCCATATGTTACCAAATGGGTAGCAAACTGGCTCACCGATAGAACCCACATAGTCAAAATAGGAGAAGTCACCTGAAGCAGTAGACCTATAACAAGCTGCGTATCCCAGGGTTCGGTCATGGGGCCTCTGTTATTTGAGATATACTTTTCTGAGGTGCAGGCCAAATCCAGTGAGCTATGGCTGAGCAAGTTTGCAGATGACTGTAAGATGGGTGCTGTCATCAATTCTCCTAGTGATGTGGACATCCTCCAAGAGGGTCTCACTCAGACAAATGACTGGTGTCAGAAACATAGCCTCAAGCTGAATACCAAAAAATGCATCATCGTCCCCTTTGGGGAGAGTGATGTCCCAACAAATTATCACATTAATAACAATGTCTTAAGCACGCAATCAGTTGTGAGGGATTTGGGATAGTAACCTGACTTTTGACTACTACGTTGCTTCCGTTGTATGGAAAGCCTTCTACATGGCCCACTTCATAAGTAAGGGTATCTCATTCAGGGACAAGGAGGTCATAACATCCCTGTATTCTTCTGGGAGGTAGAGGGAGTTACTTCAGAAATCTTAGATTACTTAGTCAGTCAAACATCATTCATACAGATAATGGGGAGGCAATCAACAAATGGTATGAGTGCCTTTATGAACTCTTAACAAATTCTATAAAGCATATATTTGGTGTGTGCATGTGAACATATATGTACTAATGTCCCATGATGGATTGACATTCCATGATCTATTCAGAATTAGTTATCTGGCTTAAGTCCGCTGAATGCCAAGATGGTCCACAGCACTCCCATAACACTGAGCAGGATAAGGTAGTATTGGAATAATGAATTAATTATTTTAATTCTTTCATATTTTATGTTTGCAGATAAAAGTACACTAAGATTAGATATGGAGATATTAATAATTTAGCTGAATTAAATAAAAATCAATGGCAAACTAACCTGAATACAGCAAATTTCTGGGCCTATATGCAGTAGCTAGTTTATAGCCCTTGTTAAAATACAATAACTTAAAATACTACTTGTATTTTTGAGAGTATTGATTACTTTATTGACTTTTGTTGTACATAAAATACCTCTTAGTGTCTTCACAGTCTGATGAAGTGTGAGGAACGAGAGCATGTAATGTTTTGTGAAATAAAGAAGTTTTTTATGTTCAGCCATTATTTTTGTTTTTTAGCTTTCTAGCCAAAGGAAGAAAGGTGGGACAGACCTGGCCAGAATAAGGAAAGATATACAGGAAATGCTAGAACATTTGGAAAAAATCAGAGGTACTGAATTAATATTTTTCTGCAGGCTTCATGAAGGAAAGCAAAGGGAATGCTGGCATGCTGTGAGAGACATAAGACAGAATCGGTGGAACAGTGGGAAGATAACAGACTAGAGAGGGAGCAGATGATGAAGGACCTGGCTTCCCTTACTGAGGTTAAAGAACAAAGACCAGATGCACCATCTGCCAGGGTCCTCGAGAATTTGGCCAGTGTGCTGATGGATTCCATAATGGAGACCAATGCCAAGTGCAGACATAGCTGAGAACTAAAAAAAAAGTAAATGCAGTACCCTGTAAAAATGGAGGAACCAGGGAAAATCTGTGGATTAACAGGACTAATAGCATAACAGCAGTGGCAGGAAAAATCATGGGGAGAATCCCAAGGGTAAAGGCTGGCTGCTTTATAAGGCAACAACTAACTCTGGTTTATGGTGTGAAAGAGCTTTCATTCAAAGCTGATCCTATTTTCTGATTGGATTACCTGAGAATTTGATAGGGTAGTACCAGCAGAGGTAGTGTACCTCTACTTCAGTAAAGCTTTGGATTGTTTTTACACAGGAGGTTGCTAGGAAGACAGGAGGGTTGGGGGGGGTAGGAACGAGACTGATAGTGCAAAGTATTGCTGTGACAGGATGATATCAGCAGTAAAGGAAATGTCTGTGGAAGTACCACAGAGGTCTGTCATGGCTCTACTACATTTCATTATCTTTGTTTCACACACACCTGAGAAACAGTGAATAAGACTGAGCTTTTTGTTGACATTTAAAAGATTGATGCAGCGGTGGAAGACTGGGAGAGCCTAAGAAAGGATCTAGAAAGAATGACTACATGGGCAAAAGGACGACAGCTGAGGGCTGTTGCAGATAAATGCAAAGTTCTGCACTTAGGACTTAACAACCCTGGCATGTAGTATTAGCTGTAGGGAGTGGAACTAAGGGCAACAGAACAAGAAAAATGATCTGTGGATGTCCGTCATACCTGGACTGGACCACCTACAGCAGAGGAGGGGGACAGTGGTAGAGCAAATACAATGGTGTGATGTATCCTCAGGCTACAGACTCCAAAAGCAAAGAGATAATGTTCTAACTCAGTCTGACCTGCTCAGGCTGCATCTTGAGTACTATGTGCAATTCCAGAGGAGAGGATAGGAACATCAAGACGCTGGAATAAGTTCAGAGGAAAGCCACTAGAAGGCTGTGTGGGATGGAAGGGAAATAATATGATCAGAGACTAAAGAAGCTAGGGTAGTTCTTGTCCAGAAATAAAAGACTGAGGGTGACATGACATGGTGCTACATAAGATCATGTGAATGAAATGAGAAGGGGTCATCCTGAATAGGAAGGTTAAGGCATGAAAGGTGAACACATGAAACAGACTGTGCATACATACTTCAGAATTTAGGCACAAGCACAAAAACAGAAGTCACTGTCTGACTTTGTCTCCCACACACAAATGTACAGAGTGGGGAACATCATTTGTAATGTATAATGCAGTATGTCTTTAATATTCACATAATGGTTAGAGCATATACTCATAGGATGCCATGTGAATGTGTCATGGTTAGGCCATTTCTGCCTTTACTAAATGCTTACTGTTAAATGGTTGCTTACTGTACAACTTCTGTGGATCTGTGTGGTTACTTGCATGCTGTAGGTGTCTCACATTGTCTCCCAAGTCATAGTATCACAGCATGATTGTAGAACTCACTGCAACTATTCTTTGGCAATTTTGCAATTTCTGCATTCAGTCAATATGACATCATAGTCATTGTTTTCAGTTATGCAAATGGCATCTGAATTCATAAACAACTACAATTCTTTGAATTTGTCCAGTCCTTTAGGCTGCTTTTCTCTAGAAACCCTTTTATAATGAGCTTTCAAATATGACCTAAATCAAAATAAACTTTAGAAGTCATTCTTTGAAATTTCTGCAGTTCATTTGAAGGAAGTGAGAAGCACCAGCTGTGTTAGCAGCGAAAAAAAAAAGTACTCAAACCAGTAGCCAAGCAGAGTTTGACAAATCTGTCACAAAGCAATTCGAGAAAAACTCAAGATACCATAAATTATGCTCAATCCAGTGAAGCACCAAACTTTGGAAAAACAGTCACAATACATCCAGAATCAGTGAAACTTATACCGATTGACTACTTTTGTTTATTAACTGCTGTTTAAATCATTGTGGCTCCTGCTTTACAACTAACAATGATGGTATCATTAATTCCTTTTTTTTTATCACATAATCCTCTTGCCACCAACATGTGTCCTTACTTGCCATTAGCCCCTTCATTCGCCTTTCCCCAAGCCTCTACTAAGGGGGGGAGTGCTGGCTGAATCCTGACATGACCCTTCAGATGGGCCCCCTTTCCAGGATGAAAATGACTTTGTTGACCAACATCTTCTAAGATTGTTATTCCTCCTTTAAGAGGTATGAGAGCCACAGAAGCAGGCATGCTATATGCAGCTGGGGGAGGGGGGATAGGTATGCAGGGCAAGGGCACCCCTAACTAGACAGAGATAGTATAATGTTGCAGACACCACTACCCAGAACATTAACTTGTGTATGAACCCTAGCTACTGAATAAATGTCACCTTGCCTAAAGCCAAGTAAATACTCCATTGCCTTCATCATGACATGTCTCATTTGTAAGCAGAAACCCATTCCCACAGGATGGGTGAGATGATATTACCTACTCACTCTCCCCCTGCCTGGAACCTCCTGCACACTAACTGAACTCAGGTTGTCTGGGTGTTAGTTAGGGATCTATCCTTCTACACCACAGATCTAGTCATTGTTTTTTTTTAAGTAATATGGAAGCAAAGGGTACAGATGTTTAAACTTTGCAGCATTGCTTCTGGATTGGCTGAAGAGAGACTAAAGAAGTCCAAGTTAGGACTTTTCTACTCCTGGAGGATAATATATGATTAAGGTAGTTAACACACACAACCATACCTCTCAACCTCTTAGTGCAAGAAATCTGGACAAAGTCTGTCAAAATGGAGGGACAACGGCCCAAAAATAGGGACATATTTTAACTATTGTTCTTATAAACTTAGAAAGTTACTAGAGTAACAGGGCTTGTTTTAGCATACATTTTCTGAAGGATATGAGGTCTGAAACTGAAATGTATGTCATTATTTACTGACATAAATCCACAGCTCATCCCAGTGATTTACTAGAAAAATACAAATTTTATGAGGAACAGACCAAAAATATGAGTCATAAATCTGGACATTCTGTGAAAATCTGGGCAGTTGAGAGGTATGCACACAACCTTACTTAAGAGCAGTCTGGCTTAGATACAATTACAAATAAGTTCCAGCAATACTGTCAGCCCGAGAAGACATTGCTCTCTCTCTCTCTCTCTCTCTATATATATATATATATATATATATTTACAATTGTTTTCAGTAGAATTTACATAACTAAAGGTAGTGACATTGGCACTGTGTGTGATTCATTGCTGACAGACAAAACAATCTGTGAGATAAAAGAAGACAATGACAAAGGTAAACTTTTGTCTAAATCTATATTGACACCAGAAAAAAGTGTGTGTGTGTGTGTGTGTGTAGAGCAGCAGGAATCATTTCTATTTAAATGAAATGGCTTGCAAAACATTTGGATGGATGTTGGATTAAAATAAAGCTAAAATCTGTTAACAATTCTTCTTTTTTCGGCTTTTCCTAATAAGCCTAACCAAACTAGAAAATAACATAAAACATAACATAAAAATGTAAGAATATGTTAGCAAAGAAAGTGTGGGTAATGCAGAAATTGGTGCCAGTTATAACTGAACAGTGTTCAGCTCATCAAACATCATTTTGTTCAAAGTACGGTTATTAGCACGGTAAAAAATATGGATCCAGCTCTTAAAAGAGAAAGTCATTCATGTTTTGCTAGTATGCAAGTTCAAAAAGAATGGTTATTTTTGCAAGTGAATGAAACTAAGTGACAATGCACTGAGTACCTAAACTTGAACCTTGCAAGATGGTGTTTCTGAACGTTGTTGATCTGTGTGTCAATATTCAATTACTTTGCTGAATTCAGAAGCTCAACTAATGTGCCAGTGTAAGAGTCATTGGACTGAGAATCTGTGCATAAGTAGTATAATTTATCACATTTAAGCTACACATAAGGTTTAATTGCAACATCAGTGCTGAGAGCTCATTCAAATTATTAGGCTTGCAAATTTCACCTTCTGAATCTAAAACTTCATTACTGACTTATTCTGGGCACAAACTGAAACTGCCTGGTCGGATTAAGCTGTGCTACATATACAAAAACAAACAGTACAGTTTATTATTTCAAGTTGCGTCAGTTCAGCAACCTAATGTAAAAGGTACAGCTGTATGTTAACTGATATAATTCAACAAACTCACAGTGTTCAGATAAAGCAGCAGTGCACTAGAAACTGCAGTGCACTAACAGACAATCATTTGCATAGACTCAGAGACAATTGGGTAAAACCTGAAGAACAAAGAGTGGTGCGCAGTAATACAGGATTACAGGGCACATATGAAAAGCTGTCCAATGAATTTGATAAACATGAGTCTAATTTACCCACACTGTTAGAAAACTGTTGAGTTTCTTTGTCATATTCAAAACTACTTAATGTTATAGTTGTTAAAAATATTATACATACAGGATGGTTGGAAAAAGAAAGAAAAGTCCCATTGCTAGTTCAAATCTACCATACCTCATCATCATCACCACCCCTTTTCTGCATTATCTATCTGGAGTTGGGGTGTCGTGTCAGCTGTCACCATCTCTTTCTATTCAGTGCCAATCTCCTGCCTTCTTTGACACTCACTCCTGACTGTTGCAGGTCATCTCTCACACAGTCCATCAACCTCTTTGCTGGATGCCCTCATTTTCTCTTGCCTTTTTCCTGTCTGTCCCAAATCATCTTAACTTCAGGTGAAGTCTGCTATACCTATCATGGTAAAATTCAACAGCTAAAAGCAGAACTGTAGCTACCTCACCTAGTGCCTTCTGCAAATTCTCAATTTTCAGGAGAAAAAAAGAAAACCTCTTCTTAAAGTTGAAGACCAAAAAAAAAAAAAATTATTATAGCAAGCAGCTTGCTAAAACTGTAACACCTTACTACAATTACTACACACTCACCTCAGACACTAAAGTGCTTCAGCTGCAAACTGGCATTCACTTATGAAGCTGTGCAATCCTTGTGGTTTCATAAATCAATGCTGGTACTACACTTGCACATCCTCAGCACCTGATGATCATGTCCACTCACAGCTTGCATCTGAAGCAGCTGCCCTCTACACCACACCCATGTTACAGATTTGGTTACGAGGGACAATTGCCCTCTACACCACACCCATGTTACAGATTTGGTTACGAGGGACAATGTTCAAATTCAATGGGGTTATTTACAATTCAATTTGTAGTCTTATGCTAGAGAAATTCATGAAACACACAAGATTTGTAAAATGTGAAAAATGCTGTCATGTCTACCACATGCATTACAAAAGCATATCTGAGGTTGCAATGACACCTTGAAAGACTCCAGACAGACCAGTTCAAGGATAATTAGAATTATATTTATGTTGACTACTATTCTATGGACCATGAGATTATCAGACCTAAAGATACCACTTGTGAAACTGGCATAACACACTTCTGATGTAGATTTTTATATGGTATTCCGGTCATATTTATTTATTTTGTTTGATGACCACATAAGTGAGCTGGGTTGTGGACCATAATCATCCATGACCTGGGCTTATAGAGCAGAAAAACATCAGTTTGTCACAGTTATACATGCAACATTCAGTACAGAGAGCATAAATAGAACATTTAATACAGGTAATATACACTGGTTCAAATAAGGTAGCCATGAAAAAAAATATATATATGTGTATATATATATATATATATATATATATATATATATATATATATATATATACACAAAGGTATTAGGTCAACAGTCAGTACAACAGAAGATAGGAAGGCAAGCTTCATAAAAATGCCATTATGAAATGATAATGTTGAGTGGTACTGATTATTGCCACAGGAGCAGCTGCTGGTGGATTCTTTAAGATATCTTTGATAACATTTTTATAATTTTTGGTAGCTTCTTTATTTTGGTAGGCAGGTAATGGCAGGTTACAGGTCCCAAAAGCATCTTTCACACACAGCAGTTTTGAATCATGGATAAAGAAGCGAGAAAACCTTTCTTGTGAGTTTCTGAGATTGTATGTATTGTCTTGTAATGGCAATTTTACTCTTACTGTGGGGGTGTAGGGGCAGTAGCCTTAATTTAAAATCTTGGGAATTAGCATGCTTAGAAACAGAATAGTTCTGTTAGAAACAGAAAGTCAGTTAATGCAGTTTGCAGTGGTGGAGTAAAGGATCTGCCATAAGAATTAATCTACAGATTGTGTTCTCTGCAGTTTGTATTCTGTGGGTGTTATATGCAGAAAGTAAAACTAGGAAAGGAAGATCACATTCCAGTTTAGGTATTAATATATTTTTGGCAATGGCTAAACATGCCCTTCGAAAGAAAAGCTGACTGATCTTGTCACACAGATTCACTTTGGCTAGGGCTTTATTGATTATAGTGTCTGAGTGTAGTGTAAAGGGAGTCGACTATACAGCTTAGATATTTCTGTTCAGTGACATTTAGAATAGTATTATTATTACTGTAATCTTTTATACAAATTGAAGGACCAGTTGGTAGTTTCTTCGCTGTAGAAAAGATCGTGACATTAGTTTTCTTGGAGTTGAATTGAAGTGAGCTAGACCGGCTGCATATTTGACTAAAGTCATCCTTTAACTTGTTTTGTAGGTCACTGTGGGTAGTAGTGGATTGTAAGTGAATCAGATCATCTGCACCCATAATTAGCTTGAGATTTGGTATTTCAAAAGGGAGGTCACTAACAAAGTGGGAGGAGACAAGTGGTCCCAATACGGATCCTTGAGAGACTCCCATGTTAAGAATGCCTACCAGGTATAATGAGTTGTGATAAATATGGAAGGATCAATTTTGTAGATAACTCTGAAACCAGAAAATTGTGTTTTATCCAAAGTTAAGTCTTCTGAGCTTGTTGAGGAGGATACTGTGGTTGGCAGTTTCAAAGGCCCCTGTCATATCTACAAAGAGATGAGCAGAAATGTGGCCTTCATTCAAACTACAATAAATGGTGTTCATAGGTCTTTACTATGCTAATGACCACAAAGGCCTTTTTAAGCCTAGCTATGCATCCCAAATCTCTGACAAGTTCTGTTACCCTTGATAAGTGTAAGCAGGGGCCTGGAAGATGAACCATTTACAGGTTGCCTGTGAACATTAGAGACAGAGGTGCCAAACCAGGGATGAATTTCCTGTTCCTCATCCAATTGTTCAAGTTACACTTTAATTGGGTTAGGGAGGAACTCTGCTTCACATGGATGTTCCAGTGATGGGGTAGTCTCTGGGATATATACCTGTCACTCCAGCAGGTCCTATTTATATCACAGGCAAGGCTTAAGTCTTTAAAATATGTAATTCTGGTTCTGTTTGTTTTGCTGATACACAGGAGGGCCATCAGACTGGGGTCTGATAATGCCCATATGCCAGTTATAGATCTTCCCTCAACAGCCTGTAGGAGACAGAATACAGGGATAGGGCCTTGAGGTGGTCTGTATAGGGCATTTTACTTATGTCCTGTATTCTTTTAGTGAGGAACCTCTGTGGACGTTCCATTTGAGTTAATTTCTGTGGTGATGACACAGGCTCCTGTTTTTTGTTCTTCACATGGGGACAGTTGTCCAAGGTCTCTTTCTTAACCAGGAGCTGTTGCTGCACTGCTAGCAGGCTGGCTGGGTTCTCTGCCTTCCCTGTTGGAGGAAATACTTTGGGCTGCAGGACTGTCACAATCTGGTCTGGACAAAATAAACTCAAGGGCAGTGTCCTGTGTGTCTTTGGCTATGCTGCTTCTCTGTACCACATTGCATCCAGTATCAGAGTCAGCAGATATGTCCAGGGAGGAAGCAGAAATTGGAAAAGCTGCAAGCACAAGGACAAAAAGACCATCTCACAATAAACATGCACATAAGAAGATATATATAAAATATCTTGCACAAGATACAATATTCCATTCCTCAACAGTGTAATCCCCTATGTACTTGGTCATCTTGGCTGTGGCTGTGCAGTTTGTGAAGTTCCTGTAACACAGGACATCAGGTCAGCTGGAAGGCAGTACATGAATGATACAGGTATAATTCTGCAAACAAGTCTTACATAAAAGTGTGCCACAGATGGTGCTGACACTCTTGGCAGATACACTTTTGTGTGTTCTAAATGAGTCCAGGATGCTCTAAGATGGAGAATTTTTCCACTGAGATTATAACTGATGCCCTTGGGAACCACCACATTAACAATATGCCCTTAAGACTTGATCCAGTTTTTCAGGATTTGGGAACTTATGTGGACAATGACCTAAATTTTGACCAGCTTGTTTCTATTATTGTAAGAAAGTCTTTATATATTGCACAGCTTATAAACAAAAGTATTGTGTCTAGATCTAGGGATGTCATTGTCCCCCTTTACTCAGACCTTATTAGTCCAGTCATTGAATATAATGTTTCCTTTGGCACATATCTATCCAGACACAAGCAGGAAATGGAATGTCCACAGAGATACCTTACTAAAAGGCCTAAACAACATGTCCCACATGAATTGACTCAAAGCTGTATCACTGTACTCGGTATCCTACAGACTAGTAACAGGTGACGAGTGTCTGGCAATCTAGACATCCTCTGACCCATTACTGATAGATTTACTGCACATCAGCAAGTCAAATGACATCAGAAATACTCGGTCTAGAGATTAAATATCAACAGAACAGATTGGTGGGTCAGGAATATTTCGCAGAGGATATCACTGCTGTGAAACAGACTCCCCATTCACACAAAATAGAGCTCATCCCTGTCCATTTTCAAGCACAACTAAGATCTATGGATGGGATAAAGAAAATTTATCCCAGAACTGCCCACTGTATTACTAATGGACAGATGCAGCTCCTAAATGCTTTATCCCATGGTATGATCCCAGTTATTCTCATTATGGCTAATAATTATCAACCATGGGATGGGTAAAGCAAATCTATAACCAAATGGGACAGGTTATTTCTCGCACAAAAAGGAAAATTGGCTAGGTTTAAAATGGTACACAAGTGTAGCTAGCCTAGTGCTTACTTATGAACCTATATGCATAAGTGGACCATCCACACTGATGAGACTAAGTAATCATGCACGTGTAAGTGTGTGCTATCAAAGCCATACAGTTTTCAATAAGTTAGCTCAGTAAGTAGGGTTCCTGCTATTTTTTTTTTTTTTGTAACACTTACTTGACACTATCAGTTCAAAGCCCAGAAAAGACGTTATTAGCTTTTTGTGCAGATATTCATTTTGCTGAGGGACATTTGCTGATGTGTAACATTTGTGTTATCATACTTAACCAGTCTGTGGCCGCAAATGGTCTATTGTGTTCAGTGTATTACTCTAGTAAACAAACTAAATAAGTAACATGATTGATTGCATGTACCTTTGGTATTAGATATAGCTCTAATTTGCTGAACATGTGTATACTACTTCACGTTTTCTGTGTGCTATTATGTGGTCAGTGTCCTATATTCTAACAAATTGTTTCATATACCTACAATATCCTGCATTATGCATAGTAAATTCTCTAAATATCAGTCAATGAAATCAATACTGTTATGCTGAGGGCTCATCACATCAATGTCATATTTTACTGGAGTTTGACTGCTGAAAGAGGTAGTTATCTTCACTAAATGGGTTGTGCATTGCAATGTTACATAATAAACTGCAACATGGTTGTATTCACAGGGTATTCTTGTATTCATCTGTGGAACTGTTGCTGTGCATAGTCAATAAGAACTAAAAACACACAAATATCTACAGTATGTATATATAGATATATGTGTGTAGACATACAAATAATTGTACATATAGCTATGTTTATCTATATCTTTATCTATCCCTCCCCCTTTCTGTGTGTGTGTGTGTGTGTGTGTGTGTGTGTGTGTGTGTGTGTGTGTGTGTGTGTGTATATATGTATGTATGTATATGTATATAGATATATGTATGTATATATATATATATATATATATATATATATATATATAAAGATATGTATACATACATGCATATGCATATAGGCATATGAACATATATGACAATTATGTAACCTATTGCCCAAACAGGCTTAGGACTTTATATGCCCATGACAACACCCCTCCCATATATATATTTGTCATCTGATACACATCCATCATTATACAGGTAGGCTTGTGCATGTCCTGGTGGATATATGACACTTACACCTGTGCATGTCACAGCTGTAATACTGACAGTAATAAATGAAAACAGCTTGACAGATAATAGTTCACAGTTCACAGTTTTATCACAAAGTATGTAGTGTGGCACAGAAGGTAGCATTCCTAACTTTAATGAAGGACTGTAAAATGAATTGAGCAAATTCTGTAATGTTGGACTAATGATAGTTATAAAAAAAAAAGAAAAGATATGTGATGTATAATGTATATAAAAGGAAAAGAATATTAATATGGTTTGTTTTCTTTTTTCTTAAAGTATGTTTGCCTGTGTCTTAAGTAATAATTTAATAAAGGTGATAAAAGAACAATGCAACAGGTATGGTAAGTAATTGGGTGAAAATGCATCACTTTGTATTCAGTTATGAAAAATAAAGTTAGTAATATTACTCATGATGAATACCTGTACGTAATACTGGAACTATCGACCTATTAGCCTGACGAGCCTGGTCGGCAAGACCATGGAACGTATCATCATGGAACTCATAAACAAAGAAATTGGTAACTTCCAAACTCTGGATCTCACCCAGTTCGGGTTTGTGAAAGGCAGATCATGCCTCCTGAACCTGATCGACTTCTTTGAGGCAGTCACCAAAGCTGTAGCTGAGGGTAAGGTGGTTCACACAGCCTATCTTGACATCGCCAAGGCTTTCAACACCATCCCCCATTCTGGAATTATAGCTAAACTCACTAAACTAGGTATAAATCCCTATGTCACAAGATGGGTTGCCAACTGGCTCAATGGCAGAACCCACACTGTAAAAGTTGCAAACTCCAAATCTTACCTGAAAGCAGTGACAAGTGGAGTACCACAGGGTTCCATCCTGGGACCTCTCCTGTTTGGTATCTACTTTTCTGAAGTACAGGCTAACACAGAAGGCCTCTGGCTAACAAAGTTCACAGATGACTGCAAACTAGGAGCCATAGTCAAGTCCTCAAATGATGTGGACATCCTACAGAAGGGCCTCGCTAAGACAGATGCCTGGTGTCAGAGCCATGGCCTCAAGCACATTGCCAAAAAGTGCAGTGTCATCCCCTTTGGTAAAAACTCTGTACCCATGAACTACCACATAGGCAGCAATCTACTTAACACTGAATGCGTGATAAGAGACCTTGGGACCCAGGTGGACAGTAGTCTCTCCTTTGATAGTCACATCGCCACAATAGTCAGGAAGTCCTTCTATGTGGCACACCTCATCATAAAAGGGTTCTTATCCAGGAAAAAAGAGGTCATTGTTCCCCCTCTACTCGACACTCATTAGACCCATTATAGAGTACAACGCCCCTTTTGGAATGTACCTCACAAGACGTCTGCAGCAGCTGTAAAGGCCACAGTAGTACCTCACAAAGAGGATTACTGGCATCAAACAAATGCCCTACACTGACCGCCTCAAAAAACTCCAGCTTTACTCCATAGCATATCGCCCACTCCGAGGTGATCCCTGCCTAACATATAAAGCTATGTCAAACCCAGAGCTGTTGGACATGCTACACCTAAAGAAATCCCAATCCCTCAGAGCTACACGCTCTAGGGACCTAAACCTTGTCACCACAATAAACAGGACATGCTGGAGGGATAGATTCCTGTCCCAGAGACTTCTCATACTCTGGAACAGGCTACCCATCTATGTCAAGCAAAGTTCTTCATTAGCACTCCTCAAGAAAAATCTTGATGAGTGGATGAGAAATAGGAAATACACCCCAGGGATCACTTCTGTGTCTCTGCTCGACAGTGGCACAGGAAAATAACTTTCTTGGGTGGCGTAAGCTATGGAACCTTGCTGGCTAGGCTTACGTAGGACCTTGGGCCGATAGCCTAGTACCTACCTATGAACCTATGAACAAATATTGAACTGCATAACTGCAATGTGTGCATATATGCCATGGGTTCGATTTGTACTGCTAGGAATGATTAGGAGCAGGAAATAGGCTGTTTGCCTCTGTACTGTGGAAATCAAAGTCTCCCTATATATATCACATGAGTTCTGTCAGACAGCAGATAATAGGGATCTATATCAGAACATCAAAGTTTGAAAACTTCGAATGTTCTAATATCGACCCGTTTTAATCAAACGCTAAAAATAGCGAAGCTGCAGAACACCAAATTCTTTCCTAGGGAAATAATTTGGTTGGCCGGTTCTGTGGCCTCACTATTTTCAGCGCTGTAGTGGAGATTTATGGGTCAGGTTCAAGTAAGTGTGCGATTGTGTGGTTAGGATTAGGGTGCAGGTTAGATGAGTTAGGGTTAGGGCACGGTTTAGGTGAATTAGGTTTAGGGGTGGGTTAAGTGAGTTAGGGTTAGTGCGCGGGTTAGGTGAGTGTGCGATAGTGACGGACCTTAGGGTTAGGGTTTGGGTTAAGGTAAGTGGATAGATAGTAGTGTATGTATAGTTTAGTGTAGGGTTAGTTGTAGGATTATAAGTGTATGTGCGTGTGTATTGATGTTTTTTAGGTTTGCTTATGTTGTGTGTATGTGTTTCAGAATAGCAAATTTTTTCCCCAAGGAAAAAATTTGCTGTTCTGAATGTTCGATATTATGTGGTTTATATATTTTAGGTTTGGTGAAATAGCGTTTGCTATTTTCATCTTTCGATAATGTGATATAAACGCGATAATAGAAAGCAATGTATTTATGTTTTAATTTGCTTAGTTTTCTTGTTGCTGATGGCACTTTTTTATGCTTCTTTGTCTCCTAACAGGGAAAGAAGATGTTTCCCGAAATCATGTCATGATGATAAAGCAGATGCATCACCTGGAAGAATAGAGATGGAAGTGAGGTAGAGAGACCAGCATCTCTTCAGATTGTTATATAAATGTCATGCAGATCAACCTATGGTTACAATATTTGCAGATTCTACCAACTTAGGCTACCATTTTCACACATTATATAAAAATGAATATACATGTCCTATCTTGCACCAGTAATAGTAAAAAAACATTAACAAGTATTTTCTGTGCAGTTGTTACTCTGACCATACGAATGCTTACACATTACATTTCTTACAGCTGATCACATTTAAGTGACCTTGTATTGTTGCACATATGTATATGTATTTAGTAATACATACAAAATTAAAGGTTTTTGTGGGTAGCATATTTGGTGTCACTTCTTGTGTGCGTGGTTCCTGTTTAAGTGCAGGTTAATAGTCTTACAATATTGGGCTACCCTGTCAACAGCTGCATAGCACATGTGCACACAAGTGCAACACATGTAATGTAATGTACTGTACAACAGTGCACTCTACATGCCTGTTTAGTAGGCACATATTGCCCCATAAGTTTTTTACTCTCTATAGCTGTTTTAATAGGCACATATTGCCCTGTAAGTTTTTACACTATATACTTGCTTTAGTAGGCACATATTGCCCCTGTACATTTTTACTCTATATACATGCTTTACTAGGCACATATTGCCCCTGTAAATATTTACTCTATATACATGGTTTACTAGGCACATATTGCCCCTTGTAAGCTTTTCTCTATATAGCTGTTTTATTAGGCACAAATTGCTGCTGCTGAGTTTTTACTCATTGTAGCTGTTTTAGTAGGCACATATTGCCCTTGTAAGTTTTTACTCTATATACATGCTTTACTAGGCACTTATTACCCCTGTAAACTTTTACTCTATATACATGCTTTGCTAAGCTCATATTGCCCCTGTAAGTTTTTACTCTATATACATGCTTTACTAGGCACTTATTACCCCTGTAAACTTTTACTCTATATACATGCTTTGCTAAGCACATATTGCCCCTTGTAAGCTTTTATACTTTATAGCTGTTTTAGTAGGTACATATTGTCCCTGTTGAGTTTTTACTTTCTATAGCTGTTTTAGTAGGTACATATTGTCCCTGTTGAGTTTTTACTTTCTATAGCTGTTTTAGTAGGTACATATTGTCCCTGTTGAGTTTTTACTCTATATAGCTGTTTTATTAGGCACATATTGCCGCTGCTGACTTTTTACTCACTGTAGCTGTTTTAGTAGGCACATATTGCCCCTGTAAGTTTTTACTCTATATGCATGCTTTACTACGCACATATTGCCACTGTTAAGTTTTTACTTTCTATAGGCATTTTAGTAGGCACATATTGCCTGTAGGTTTTTACTGTATATACATGTTTTACTAAGCACATATTGCCCCTGTACATTTTTACTCTATATACATGTTTACTAGGCACATATTGCCCCTGTAAATTTTTACTCTATATATCTGTTTTAGCAGACACATATTGCCCTGCAAGTTTTTACTCTATATAAGTTTTACTAGGCACATATTGCCCTGTAAGTTTTTACTCTATATACATGCTTTACTAGGCACATATTGCCCCTTGTAAGCTTTTACTCTCTATAGCTGTTTTAGTAGGCATATATTGCCCCTGTTGAGTTTTTACTCTATACAGCTGTTTTAGTGGGCACATATTGCCCCTATTAAGATTTCACTCACTGTAGCTGTTTTACTAGGCACATATTCCCCTGTAAGTTTTTACTCTATATACCTGTTTTAGTCGGCACATATTACATTGTAAGTTTTTACTCTATATACATGTTTTACTTGTTGGCGTTGCCACCTCACAGAAAGAGGTTCTCCGGTTCGATCCTTGGCTGGGGTGCCTTCTGTGCAGAGTCTGCATGTCCTCCCTGTGGTCACGTGGGTTTCCTCTGGGTGCTCCGGTTTCCTCCCACAGCCCAAAGACATGCTGTAGGTGGATTGGACACACTAAATTGACCCTGAGAGTGAGTGCGTGCATGTGTGTGCCTTCTATGGAAGGTTGGGTGCTGGGCTGGCAACTCAACACCATAAAAACTCCACTGCCAATCATGAGCAGACAGGTGATCCACTGTGGTGACCCCTAACTGGGAAAAGCCGAAAGAAGAAGGATACATGTTTTACTTGGCACATATTGCACCTGTAAGTTTTTACACTATATATATATATATATATATATATATATATATATATATATATATATATATATATGCTTTAGTCGGCACATATTGCCCCTTATAAGCTTTTATTCTCTATAGCTGTTTTAGTAGGCATATTTTGCCCCTGTTGAGGTTTTACTGTCTATAGCTGTGTTAGTAGGCACATATAGCCCCTGTTAAAATTTTACTCTCTACAGCTATTTTAGTAGGCACATATTACCCTGTACGTTTTTACTCTATATACCTGTTTTAGTAGACACATATTGCCCTGTAAGTTTTTACTCTATATACATGTTGTACTAGGTATACATTGTCCCTGTAAGTTTTTACTCTGTATACATACTTTACTAGCACATATTGCCCCTGTTAAGTTTTTACCTTCTATAGCTGTTTTTGTAGACACATATTGCCCTGTAAGTTTTTACTCTTATATACATGTTTTAGTAGGCACATATTGCCCTGTACATTTTCATTCTATATACATGTTTTACTAGGCACGCATTGCTGCTGTAGGTTTTTACTCTATATGCATGCTTTACGAGGCACATATTGCCCCTGTTAAGTTTTTACTCTATATACCTGTTTTACTTGGCACATATTGCCCTGTAAGTTTTTACTCTATATACATGTTTTACTAGACACATATTGCCCCTATTAAGTTTTTACTCTCTACAGCTGCTTTAGTAGGTACATATTGCCCTGTAAGTTTTTAGTTTGCAACATGGTGTACAGTTCATACTGCTGTGCCACAACTTGTGGGTGTATGTAGTATTTGGCAGGGTTTTGATGTTGTGAGCTGGGGTGTGGACATTACACTCAAGAAGTCACTTCACTTGTGGGGTTAAGGTGTGCTGTATGTATACATGTGTGTGTTCATACCTCTCAAACTCTTAGCACAAGAAATCTTGACAGAGCCAAAAATTATGCTGGGGGGTATTCCCCAAATTAGGGATAGATTTTAAATATTGCTCTTAGAAACTTAGAAAGTTGTTAGATTAACAGGTTTTGCATTAACATGCATTTTCTGAAGGATATGAAGCCTAAAACTCAAATGGCTATCATTATTTAGTGACTTCAATCCTCAATGATTTGCCAGAAAAATCACAAATTTTATGAGAAACAGACCAAAATATGAGGTGAAAATCTGGACAGCTGAGAGGGATGGTGTATGTATGTATGTCTGTCTGTTTATATCACTTTGTAATCTAGGTGAACACACTGGTCCAAAGACAGCAACTAGTACAAACATACATAAGTTTCACAAGCAACAATAATATAGTACAGAATATGCAAATAAATTCATTACATATAGGTTCATAGGTGTGTACAAGGCTACTGGCCCTAGAGCCTTTACAAGCCTAGCCCATAGGATTACCCTGGCATCATGCCACCCAACCTTAGTTCCCAGTGCCTCTGTCAAGTAGAGCCACTGGAGTGATCCCCGGGGTGAATTTTATAGTTCCCATCCACTCAGCAAGATTTCTCTTGAAGAGGGCCAGTGAAGTGCTCTATTTGACATGTCTGGGAAGTCGATTCCATAGCATGGGCAGTCTCTGGGTTATGAACCTATTCCTTCAGCTTGTTCTGTTGATTGTGGTAATGAGGTTGAAGTCTCTGGAGCATGTGGTGCGGAGGGATTGGAATTTCTTTAGATGTAGCATTTCTAACAGAGCTGGGTCAGACATCGCTTTGTATGTCAAGCAGAGATCGCCTCTAAGTAGGCGATATGAGACAGGGAATAGTTGGAGTTTTTTGAGTCTGTCCATATAGGACAAGTAGGCCTAGGATCCTCTTTGTGAGGTACTTTTGTGGCCTCTCCAGTTGTTTCAAGTGTCTAGTGAGGTACATGCCAAATGGGGCATTGTACTCGATGATTGGCCTAATGAGGGAAGAGTAGAGGGAGACAATGACATCTTTTTTCCTGGATGCAAAACTGTGATGTGCCACATAGAAGGACTTTCTGACCACAGTGCAATGTGGTGGTCAAAAGAGAGGTTGCTGTCAACCTGTGTTCCCAGAGCTCTTATAATGCCTTCTGTGTTCATTGGACTACCATTGATGTGGTAATTCATGGGAACCGGGTTTTTCCCAAAGGGGATGATGACACATTTTTTGGAATTGAGCTTAAGCTATGGTTCTGACACCAGTCAGTGGTCTCAGTGAGGCCTTTCTGTAGGATGTCAACATCAGTTGGGGAGTTAATAACAGCTCCCAACTTGCAGTCATCTGCGAACTTTGCCAGCCAGAGTCCCTTCGTGTTGGCCTGGACTGCAGAGAATTAGATACCAAACAGGAGAGGATCCAGGACTGAACCGTGTGGGACTCCACTCGTGACTGGTCGGCAATCTGACTTAGAGTCAGCTACTTTCACACTGTGGGTTCTATCTGTGAGCCAGTTTGCAACCCACCTAGTGATATAGGGGTTGATGCCTAGCTTAGTGAGTTTTTCTATGATTCCTGAGTGGGGAATTGTATCAAAGGCCTTGGCCAGATCAAGGTAAGCTGTATGAACCACCTTGCCTTCATCCACAGCTCTGGAGTCTGACTCAAAGAAGTCGACCAGGTTGAGCAAGCATGATCTGCCCTTCACAAAACCAAACTGTGTGGGATCCAGAGTTTGGAGTTTCCCTATATCCTTGTTTATTAGGTCTATGATGATGCGTTCCATAGCTTTGCATATCAGACTCGTCAGGCTAATGGGGCAATAGTTCTGAGGGTCTGTAGTTGCTCCTCCTTTGTGAAGAGAGATGACTGTAGCAGTGTGCCATTCAATAGGGACAAAGCCTGAGGTGAGACTGGGATTGAATAGGGCACACGGGTAAGGTGCCAGTTCACACTGTAGTTCATATAGAACACAGCCAGGGATATTGTCACATCCCATAGAAGCTGTATTCTTGGCCTTGTACAGTGCTGTTTTAACCTGTGCAGCAGTAATACTAGGTGCCTGGCAATCTACTGGTATTGTGATTGGTCCTTTGGTGGGGGAGAGGGATAAAGTTGGCACTGAATCTTTCTGCGAGTATATTGGCAATATCTGTTGGCTCTGTTGGCTCAGTATAGGAGGTACCATTGTGCAGTAGCTCAGAGCAAATCTGGGTATTGCAGTGGAGACTTTTTACATAATTATAGAAGGCCTTGTGGTTGCCTTTACTATCTGTGGCAATTCTGTTTTCATAGCTAGCTTTAGAGGATTTGATGAGGGATCTCAACTTTTTTTGAGGCTGATAAGGGAGTTTTTCCAACCTTGGGACTTCACCTTATTCTGCATCAGTTTCCCCCTTCTGTTGTAGAGTTTGTTTATGGCTGGGGACCACCAGATTGGCTTCTTTTTTTTTTTTGGAGGAGAGTGTCTTGGTTCTATTGGGTATGGTGAGATCCATGCATTTGTGTACGTGTTCGTACAGTGCATTGGTGTGTGATTCAGCAGTCATGCAACTATTCTCCATCTGTATGGGTGCTGTCAAATTAGCCACCTCTGGGAGCCAAAATTTAGCTTTGGAGAAGTTTTTCATAGTGGTTACCTTTGTGGGGGGGGGGGGGTGAGGATTTCCAAGGTGATTAGTTTGTGGTCAGATCTAAGCAGGGAGGAGTTGACTATTGGTGTAGAGCAATGGTCACCCATGTTAGTAATGACTAGGTCAAGGATGTTGCTACTTGTAGTGGGGGTAAGAACGAGCTGGTCCAGGGCATTGGAATTAATGAATTCCTGGAAACGTTGGGCAAGTGTATTGGTACATGAGTAGTTTTCCCAGTTAATGGAGGGGTAGTTGAAGTCACCCAGTATGAGAGTGTTAGGTTGGACCCTAATATTCTCCAGGGTGCTTAGTAACATGGAGTGTGAGTCTTAAATAAGCAGTTACATTTAAACAGTTAAACAGTTACATTTAATTAACCAGTTGCATTTTCAAGCAGAAATATGTGCATGAATATTATTAGGATGCATTGCCCCATTTTATGCTACTGAAATCAATGTTTTGGATATTATAAAGAATACTGTTGAAAAGCTATTTACATATGTATGCAAAGAACATTTATGTGCAGACAGCTGATGTCTGTGGGCTGAGTGAGACATGCCTATGAAGTGTACCTCATTATGAGGAATGTTTCTCATACTGGGTGTTAAAAAGTTAATATTCCTCGAGGTTCCATACTGAAAGGGTCTGTCACACATATTTTCAAATTGATATCCATGGTAAATAGAACTGCATCACATTCATTAATCTAAAGAATTTGTTACAAAGTAAAAAGCAGCACATTTTAACCACCCTATGAGCTTCCTAGTTGAAGCTTAGTAAGTGTTCCATATTTTGCTAATTTGCTCCACATTATGACAGGTAGTATTCCTCATTTTGGAGATGGAAGGTTGAGAGCTATAGTGTGAGAAGGTAATTAATAAGTCGTGTAGCATATCTTGTTAACGTAGATTAACTGCATTATAATGAGAATACATATTATGCCTTTGAAAAAGGACAGTCTTTAATGGTGAGCAACAGAAATCATATCGCAGGTTGTAACTGAGTGTGTTTTCAGAGTAAGGTGGCCTTTGCCTGTCTGTGAGAGATGTTTATTTATGTGATATTTTTGGCTTGCACTTTGCCCATGCTGTTAAATGATGTGTAGATATTGAATGTGTAATTATTATAGATCATTCAGAAAGGATACATTTTCATACATACTTTCACCTGAATGTAGCACTTCTGATAATCTGTGGTAGGCCTACTAAGGTTAACAGTTCCCAAGGATATGCTGCAGTACTTCACATAGCCATGATTGTGATTCAGAACTGTTGCCATATAATGAATCAGTGGTTTATTAGAGCATGTCATATTGTGAGTGCACCAGACTTTGCAAAATGTGCACATTGCTATTCAGTGTGGATATGTCCTTATTTTGTCTGTTCTCAGATAGTATTTTATTATTTGTGGAATTTGTACTGTACTGCACTGTGTGTAGCATTACCAGACCTCACTGGCTTATAGAATACAGACTGGCTATGCCCCTGAATGGCTCACTGAGTGTATGTGACTCCTCCACTTGAGTATATTCTATCATCATTGACTTTTTATGATGCATACATGTCCTGCATTCAGATTTTATCACGTTTGTTTATACTATGTTTGTCTGTGTGTGTGTGTGTGTGTGTGTGTGTATGTATGTGTGTGTGTATACATATATATATATATATATATATATATATATATATATATGGATCTACCTGAGTAGATCGAAACGTCATAACACAGACAAAGCGCCAGAAGATCGACAAGGCAGAAGACCGAGGGAGGAAGACACCGAGGCTGAGAACACTGAGATGGGGAAAGGATGTGTAAGTGTCCCGGTAGGATAGAGGCCGAGTAAGTAGTAGTGCAAAGCGATGTTTGGTCTGTAGGGGGGTAGGGGTGGGATAAGTGAGTTAGTTAGGAGGTTAGGTTAGGTAAGTCTGCAGTAAAAGGTAAGTATGCGATGTTGGCGGTCTGTAGGGATAGGGGTGGGATAAGTGAGTTAGGTAAGGGTTGGGGAGAGGTTAGGTAGGGTGCAGTAGTGATATTTTGAGTTGGGTTAGGTGAGTGTGCGATAGTGATGGACCTTAGGGTTAGGGTTTCGTTAGGGTTGTAGATAGTTGTGTATGTAAGGGTTAGTGTTGGTTTGTAAGGGTTTTGGTGTGCTTGTGTTGTGTGTGCGGTTTTGGATAGGGATTTGTTTTGTTTGTTGTTATGATGTGTTGAGTGTATGTGGTGTCGTGTTTGTGAACTGTCGATTATGTGGTGTCGGTGAAGTGCTTGTCGGTGTTATGAAGTTTCGATCTAGTCAGGTAGATCCATATATATATATATATATATATATATATATATATATATATATATATATATATATATATATATATATATATATATATATATATATAGACACACACATATAAGGGAGCCATGACTTTAGTCAAAACTCCCAAATGTTGACATCTGTTTTGTCAACACACTTTGGTCAACAACGCAGAGGATCAAAAGGTGTGCGAGATTGACAGTTTCCATTGTTGGGGAATATACTCAATCATTCCATCATGAAACATACTGGTGCCTAACACGTGTAGACTGACTGTCATAGATGTTCATTGTCAATAATCAGAATGATTTGCTCAGAAAGGAAGTTGCTCATCCTGTTCTGTGTTGATCTTTTCAGGTATTTCTTATTACAGTGATATGCAGTTTTGATTGACAGCATCATGGGTAGTATTGCATTACACTGTATTCCTGCAAAATTTATATTGAGTTTCATGTGACTTAATGCTTATTTGGCCAGTATTTGTTTTTAATGCATCTTCCAGAGGTGTTTTAATGTGGCAGTTCCCCCTGTGGATAGATGATGTGCCAGACCACTACCTGAGAAGCCAAATTCCAAGGAGGAGGGTGCTGCCCAAGCTGATGACCAGACAGGACCATCCCACACAATCATGCCAGCAGAACAGAAATGCCACACCACCCCACCACCAGGGGATGGCATGAGGGGCCAGCTGCAAGATGCAGTCACCAACATTATCCAGACACAGATGAGGACCATGATGGGGACTTCCTTGGGGACATGGCAAGTGGCATGTGAGACTCCTTCTGGAAGATTGTCATGGAACTCATCTGTGAGCTTGAACCCAGCCAGTGGGGTGTCTAAGGACCATAAGTAGAGTCTTTGTGTTCCTTTCTTATGTAGCTTCATGTGAGACAGCTAGTTTAGGATTGATCTTGTTATGGCACATATTTGTGCACATTACTCCATATAACAGTTACACATTCCATGTACTTTCCATGACTGTATGCCACAGGATATTTTCCAGTGGTATCCTTTGACATGTTACCATTTGTGGTATATACCACTTGTTTCTTAATGCCTCTGACTTGGCAACCCCTTGTCCTGTGTAGGACATTTCACAGCGTCTTAAAGACACCCCACACAGATGTCTGTCAGGCATTACATTCTCATTTGGAGACCTCCTCTTTATAATTATGTAGAAAAGACAATAACATTATGCTGAAGATTAGTATGGTCACAGCTGACCGCATACTCATGCTGTTTCCACTTATTGCTGCCAGTTTTGACGTTACTGTCATACTGACACCATACGTGTACCTGTAGAATGGCAATGTTGGTACGGTGTGGCATATGTCTGCCCTTCTTCATTCTGCATACTTCCCATTATTATAGTGCTGTCATATAACAATATGCATTTGCAGTGATGACAGTGGTCACATGGGAGTTTTTCTTTCCTTTTCTGTAGTGTCTCATTGCTGGATCTCATGCATGTCAAGGAGAAATGGTACTATTATGGTAGTATTACTAATATGTGACATGCCCACCATGTATGTGCACCTGTCTTGCACTCCTGTGTATGCACTCATGCCTTTGACTCCTGTGAATTTCATCACACCAGGATGTTATGTTTTTCCACAGACTTGACATGTCCACAGTTCATGGCACTGAGATACATTTATTTATTTAGATGAGTTTACTAGGGTAGAACACTGATCAAACAATGACCAATTACAGGCTCAGCCTAAATACATCTCCATGAGTGTCTCCCCCAACTGACCACTCTTGGTTTGCAGAACTATGATGTCTCCCCAGAGGTCCACACATCCTAATACTACTTGCATTATGCATGAGTCACACTTTAATTTTATCTGTGTGCCACTTCAACTGCTGATACTATATCCACAGAAAACAGTGAGAGATTGCTGTTTGATACATTTACATGTCTCACATGCTCTCCTAAGGGTATGTTCTGCTCTCTGTGTTGTAGAGATGTGTTTATCACCATTTTGAAGTTGTGTTTTCTTTTTGCACATGCATTTCCAAATGTCTCTCTGCTTGCATGTGCAGGATTGTTGTGTCACATACTTGCAGCCGTGACATCTGTTTCCATGGGTTTGCATGAATGTGCATATTGATTTAAAATCATATACATCGACAAATGTTTATGGCATATTTGCTACAATTGCAAATTACTGTGACATGTATATTCTTTTCACTCAAATGTGACTTATGTAGAGTTAAACACCCATTTCACATACAATGACCAAATACTCATCCATAAGGGTCAATGCATAGATGCTTGAGATCAGCACTTGTCTATGTGATGTGTTACTGTACATATACTGCCATGTCAATGTGTGGTACTCAGCTGCAGTCACATTAAATGTAATCCTTATGTGCTGTTCACATGATCCACATTGTCTATAGTGCATTAGGCATTGTGTACATAAACAGTCACATTCCTACATCCACATCACTGCTTGTACATATAGTATAAGTGGGAGTGATATATGTATGACATGCAACTGTACTTACTGTTTATAGTTGCACAGTAAACCTGCAGAGGTACTTTGTTGTAGTGGTACCTTAGGATACCACAGGGAGTTGATAATGAGTGCACCATACTTGCAATGCAATGACAAGGGTGTACAAAAAATATGTGTGTATATTATGCACATGGTATAAGTGGCATTATTTGTTTTACATGTACAGTCCTGTCTATGTGATATCAGATGAGGTAAATCATGTTATTGACGTACAGCTATCATCATGTGGCCACAGTAGGCTGACCGTGTAGTGCACTGAACCATAATAGAAATGTTATAGATGTTTGTACTTGTACAAGTACCTGTAGCATAACAGGAATAGCACATACATACAGGTGTGTTGCACATGCAGCAGGGATGATTACTGTCCACAGTTGGCACATCATTTTCTATCAGTTGAGGAGCATTTTCTTGCAGTATCCCATGTTAATGCAGTGATGACTGCTACCTTAACACTAATGTGTATGCCAGCAATTTTCAGAATTGCACTGTGGCTTAGTGGACAGCTGTATGTCTCTTACCTGTAGGGTTAGTGATTCTATCCTGACTTCTGTCCTTGTGATTGTTTATGTGTCTGGATCTTTCTTATTTATAGCCTATACCATTTGTGCACATGTCCGCAGCTGCAAACCTAGGGGGTGTGTAAAGGTACACATATGTGTGTCTGTGTTCTGGTGCTATTTTTGACAGGTGTTGTGCCACATACTATGCCATCAGCCATTCTTGATCTCCTAGTATGGTAGTCTCACACAGTTGACAAGATCACAGCAATGATGTTATGTACAATGGTGCATTACTTTTATCTTTATTAGCATGGTGAACCTAATGTAGGGTGCATCCCCCTTTATTTTGTTACATTACCATTCCCCTTCCTGTACTATCTACATGTTTACTATCTATGTGCAACCTTCCATTCCATTGTATTGTACCACCCCCCTGTGTTTGTGTTTTGTGGTATCCTTTATGTGAAGTTTCTTTCCAACCTAATTCTGCTCTACCACTTGCAAACAAGTCACCATTCCTTCTTGCCATCAAAAGACAAAAAAGAGGCCAATTCCCATAAATGAAATACACATGTCTTTCTGACTTTCCTTTCCCTTCTTCTATATGTCAATCCTCTTAAACTTCAACCATCTTCTACTGTCCTATCTCTCCCACTCCTTGGGGTGTGCCCATTGTGTTCCCCCACACCCCACATTCTTAAACAACTAATGTGATGCTGGTGATGTGCCATATCAGCCAAAAAGTTTTGACTTTTTTAATGTTCTTGGTTTCCCAGTGGCATCTGTAATATTTTGATAACATACACAAATATATATATATATATATATATATATATATATATATATATATATATATATATATATATATATATTGGCATATTAATATGGTATTATACAACCAGGTTATTTGTTAAGAATTTACTCGTACTCTTTTTGAATCACCCAATTAATTCCTCAGCCAAACAAGATAAGACTCAAGCTGCAGCCATTTGATCCCTTTTGTCATATCTAGCCAGCCCCATAAATACTAATGTACTGTAGGTTTTAGTTTAGATAGACCATCAAACTTATGTGTGCAGTATCCAAGTGTATCCCTCAGTGTTTTATATCGTAATAAATGGTGTTAATTTTCATGTGTAAGGCCACAGCCGATAATCCCCTAGCATTCCTAACCCCCCCCACACACACACATATTTTTTTTTATTTTAAGTCTATCTTTTACAAATTTCATAATTCCTAATTGTAGTACCCTGGACAGAAGCATGGATTTAACAGGGAAACAGGTCTCCAAATAGCTAATTATCTTCTGATTCCCACTTTATAAAAGAATTTAATTAATTTGGGGGATTTAAAATAAATTAGGATAAATAAAGGCTATAGCAGTGAACTATGTATCCTGCGCATGAATTGCTTCAGCAATATCCATATCTATGAGGACAAGATAAGATGAAGCATTTAGGTGCACGGATTAAAAAGAATTTTGTTACAGCCGCAAACCATATGTGAGAAGAGACTAAACAAAAGACAATTCACAAACTGGAAGCTGAAGTTGCTTAGCAAGACACAGCCAGTGAAATTGTTTAGCTCCTTTAGTTTTATATACAGGTCAAGCATATTTTAATCAATTTGAAGAGAGACTGGGCACAATAACTGATAGATAAAGAGCTGAAAGAATTTATTTGGGAGAGGAAGAAGACAAGTGTTAGGTGGGATAACCTGATTCTCCTCATAGAACAAATGGATTTAGAATTACCTGAATTAAATGGATACTTCAGAGCTATGCAGTCAAAGCTCATATACGTAACATAAACAGGCGGTTATAAATTAAAGTGGAAAGGAATGACGGGGAGATTAAGCAATAAGGAAAGAATAGTGTTTTGGATAAAGGTCTTTAACAATAACAGCAACCATGCAGATTATTATATTCATAATGCAGCTGAAAGTATTCTAAGAGTTAAGCCAACACAGGAATGGAGAAAGGAGAGTTTAGCAGTAGGGAATGACCGCAAGTATGGGATATAGAAAATAGCCAAGAGACAGTTGGAATTTACTGGAGGAAATTGGCAAAGGAAACAAGGTATTAAGAGTAAATAACAAGGCAAGGAAATGTAATAAGAATGGGATGAGGCTAAGCAAAAATTTGAACTACAAGTTAGAGATTGCCTTCTCTACCACGGACTCATAACAGAGTAAAGGCAACGAGGCAGGGATAGGGGAGTGTTAAGTGAAAGACTGCTCTGGTAGAGTTTTTTGTTGAGGTTGGAACAAGAGCTGCTGTTAAAAGGGCTAATTAACAAGGGATATAAAATATTACTGTAACAGTCAACAAGAGGAGGTCCAAAAAGATTAGCAAAACAGAATGCAAAGGCAATTTACAAAGGAACAATGGAAGAATATCTGTATGATTCCCAAGTATGCAACACAGTCAAGAAGGTTTAGAATTTTGCATGGAAGTGTTTGAATAGGTATTTATATACCCCAAACAGACTTCAGCTAATTTTTCCTCAAGTAGGTAGCAAATGCTGGAGGTGTGATGGGAAAGAAAGTATTTTTTTTTGGGAATGTAACAAGTAGGCAAATTTTAAAAATACCCTACAGGGTACTTTCAATTCAGTTCCATTTTTTCATACCCATACTAATCAGAAACAGCTCCTTGTGGTCCTGCAGAGTGGTGCTAGCAGAAGAGAACTGAGAAAAGTAACTATTTCCTGATCTAAGTATTTTTTTGCTGTTTTTACCTGAGACACCTTCCTTTTCTTACTTTGAACAAGTTGAAACTGCTTTATTACCTGTTTTTTGCATTGTACATTATCTGCACTTAAAGTTACATTTGGTTGAAAGTTTGTTGTTAAATTTAACTGTTGAGGCTACCCACTAAAGTGAGCTAGCCTGTGTAAGTGATTTATTACTGTTTTTCCTGCATTTGTGTGTACTTTTTAACCTAAAAAACAAAAAAAAAATATCCTTGTTTTCCCGCCTTTCTCGACTAGTTTAGACCAGTATACAGGCTTTGCTGTATTCTGGACTGTGGTGTAGTTCCTGTGTTGTCCATTGCCTTACTTGGATAGAAGGAAGTTTCTTTGCTCACCAGTGGGAGTGGGGAGCCTTGAGCAGCCTATCTGTCCCTGAAGGAGTGACCTCAGCACAAGAGCTTGTAGTAATTGGTCGTTTTGGACCATTTCCAGCTCTTTTGAAGTTCCCTGTTTAAAATCCGTGTTTGCGCGATTGTGTGCATAGCGCAGTGCCGGTTAGACAGGCTTAAACTATTCCTGGCTCTGCCAGGTCTGCACTTCAATTTTTCCCTTAAGAAAGCTCTACTTTCAACAAAATCAGTCTATTCGCTTTATCATAAGCCTAGCACTTGCTCCTAAAACCTTTCTTTAAAGTGAAGCACCCTTAAACTAATGTAAGCACTACATCCACCTACAACCCATGCTAGTACCCACTTCCCTTCAAAGTCCTCTCTCTGACCCAGTTACACATCACCCCCCTATACTATTCTGGCATGTCGAGTGGTATATTACTGACGTCCTCTCCAGTTCAGCTGGTTAATCTGGGAATCCTGAGACAATGTTACAATTGTCTCGTGTACTGAACAACCCTCTCCTCCTCCCAACAAACACAAACACATGTGAGAGATGCAACTATATAGCCAAACTGGAGGCTGAACTCTCTCATTACAGGATTAGCAAGACCATACAGGAGGAGAAGGTAACCAAACACAACAAACCCAGTCTCACATAAACCAACCACAACTGCAAACCAAACACATAATAACACAAAGACATACTCGGAGGCTCTAATAAAAAACCTACCGAAACAACAGAGGCTCCCAAAGCAGACATCCAAGAAAACACCACCTCAAAACTCTGCACATGCAACACATAGTACACAAAGTCAGTGTGCCAAACAATCACAGCCCTTAAGGCGAAACACCATGCCTGATACACTAGTAATAGGTGACTCTATAGTCAGACACACTGACGTCCTACTTACCAGGCTGAACAAAGAGAGGGTAACGGTGAGCTGCCTGTCGAGAGCTAGGATCCGCCACATAACACAAGCACTCAGGTCACTCCAAAGCAAGTACAAATATGACTCTGCCATTGTCCATGCCGGCGTGAATGACCTGAGACATACCTCCTTGGACTACATGAAAAGAGACATAGAGGAGCTCTCTGATTATGTAGCCCAGGCCGGTATGACCCTGACCCTGAGCAGCATCTTGCCCTCACCAAGAATGATGCCACAATACAAAGACAAGATGATCAGCTTTAATAATTGGCTCAATTACTGGTGTCATTCTAGGGGGATCCAATGTCTGTCTGCTTGGGATGACATGCTGGACAAGCCACGCTGCTTCACAAGGGACGGCTTGCACCTGTCACCACTGGGCTTCTGGATATTGGCTAAGGCTCTTGCCACCCCCATAGTGCCTTTTTTAGGCAAGGCTCAAAAGACAAACCCACCACCTTAGAAAACAATAAAGGAAAAAAACTAAGGGTAATGCTGCTCAATGCCAGAAGTCTAAATCTCAAGATGCAGGCTCTCGAAGCACTCCTCAGTAGGGAGAGCATTGATGTCTGTGCAGTAACTGAAACCTGGTTCAAGGCTCCTGGGAGCACCCCAGCCCTACCAGATTATACCTCGTATCATGCATTTCGGCCCCAAAACCTGGGCCGAACCACAAAAGGAGGGGGAGTGTCCATATTCATTAAAGACACCCACACCTCCAGGTTAGTGGCAACGCACGAAGCATTGGAGACCATCCATGTGCAACTAACCATAGGCAAAACTGCTATACAACTTGTAGCATGCTACAGACCACCCTTGCAATCTCAGAAACTCCATTCAGCCTTCCTGAAGACACTGGAGGATATGAATGTCTCACCAAATACCATCATATTGGGAGACTTCAACTACCCAAACATAGACTGGGTGCATTACTCAAGCCCCAACACCCTAGCCCAAAGGTTCTTGGAATTCATCAACTCAAATGCAATGGAACAACTAGTCACCTCCCCCACAAGGGGAAATAATATACTTGACCTGATCATCACAAACATGGGGACAAAATGCTCAACACCGGAAGTATACCCCTCACTAGTGAGATCAGACCATAAACTAATAACCCTAGATATTCATATCCCATCTCCACCCCCAGCACAAAAGACCGCAGTGAGAAACTTCTCAAAAGCCAACTTTACACTCCTTAGGACTGAAATGGTATCCTTCAAGCCCCCTGGGCCAGTGGAAACCACATCCCATACTGCTGAATCCTTCAAAATGCTTTCTACGGGCATCTCCAAGAATGCATGGATCATGCAATCCCAAATAAAACCAAGACCCTTTCCACCAAAGGCAAGCATCCTATCTGGTGGACCCCAGCCATAAACAAACTTTATAACAAGAGAAGGAAGCTACTGCAAGACAGAGCAAAATCCCATAAAGGGAAGGCATCCCTGATCAGCACTAGCAAAAAACTACGTTCGCTAATAAAATCATCAAAGGCCAACTTTGAGAGAAAAATTGCTAAGGACACTAAAGATAATCACAAGGCCTTCTTCAGTTATGTTAGAAATCCCCAGATATGCGCAGAGTTAGTTCATAATGGCAAAAAATACACTGAACCCGCAGATATTGCCAACATACTGGCAGACAGGTTCAGTGCAAATTTCTCCCCTCCCTCTCCCCCAAAAGACAAAATAAATATCTCAGCTGAATGCAACCTCCCTAAAATCTCAGATGTCCAGGTGAGAGCTGCCCTCAGAAAAGCTAAAAATACAGCATCCATGGGACCTGACTGTGTCCCGGGTTGCATGCTACGTGAACTCCTAGAGGAGCTAAACCCGCACATAAGAACGCTGTTTAATCTTAGCCTTGCTACAGGATACATCCCTGAACACTGACGTACAGCTACAGTGGTCCCACTCCACAAAGGTGGCACCTTTACAGACCCTGGAAACTACCGCCCCATAAGCTTGACCAGCCTGGTCTGCAAAGCTATGGAAAGAATCATTATGGAACTCATAAACAAAGACATCGGGGACATACAGACAATTGACCCTACCCAGTTCGGCTTTGTAAAAGGCAGATCCTGTCTTTTAAACCTGGTGGACTTTTTTGAAACAGTCACTAGAGCCATCGATGAAGGCAAAGTAGTTCATACAGCCTACCTGGATCTGGCAAAAGCCTTCAACACAATACCCCACTCAGGCATCATAGACAAGCTCAACAGCTTAAATGTAAACCTATTTGTCACAAGATGGGTTGCAAACTGGCTAAAGGACAGAACCCACAAAGTCAGAATAGCTGGAGCTATGTCAGACTCTAAGCCAGTCACAAGTGGAGTCCCACAGGGCTCTTTCTTGGGACCCCTCTTGTTCGGCATTTATTTCTCAGATGTGCAGGCAAACATAGGGGGGTTGTGGCTGACAAAGTTCGCAGACGACTGCAAACTAGGCACCATAGTCGACACACCAGCTGACACATGCATCTTCCAGAAGGGCCTCACAGAAACAGGCGACTGGTGCCAGAGTCATGGCCTTAAACTAAATGCCAAAAAATGTATAGTCATCCCCTTTGGAAAAAACAAAGTACCCACAAATTACCACATAGGTGGTAATCCATTAAGTATGGAAAAAGTAATCAGAGACCTGGGGACCCAAGTTGACAGTGACCTATCATTTGACACCCACGTCGACAAAGTGGTTAGAAAGACCTTCTACCTTGCCCACCTTATCATGAAGGGATTCACATCCAGATCAAAGGATGTCATTGTACCCTTATATTCCTCCCTTATCAGGCCTATGATTGAGTACAATGCCCCATTTGGTATGTACCTCACCCGGCACCTGCAGCAGCTGGAGAGACCCCAAAAGTACCTTACCAAGAGAATCAAGGGTCTCCAGCATATGTCATAAGCTGCCAGGCTGAAAAAACTCCAGCTCTATTCAGTAGCATACCACCTGCTCAGAGGTGATCTGTGCCTTATGTACAAGGCCATGTCCAATTCAGAATTAATGGACATGCTCCAACTCAAAAAATCCAAATCCATCAGAGCCACGAGAGCTAAAGATCTAAACCTCAGCACAAATATGAATAGGACATGCTGGAGGGACAGATTCATAACCCAGAGGCTTCCTGCACTCTGGAACAGGATATCTGTCCATGTTAGGCAGAGCCCCTCACTGACTCTCTTCAAGAGAAATCTGGACGAATGGATGGGTGATCGTAGGTTTACCCTGGGGGTCATCTCTGTGTCATTGCTAGATAGAGGCACAGGAAACTAAATTTAATTTAAATTGTACACTTTTGTATCATTACATGTGGTGGCGAAAGCCACATACACTTTGGCTAGGCTTATAAATGCCCTAGGGCAGATAGCCTAGTACTATACTATGAAACTATGAAACTATAGGTAAATTCTTTTTGCATTCATAAGATTAAGCGTTAGCCCAGACATAACATTCATCATTCACATAAACACAATAAATACAATAATGAAGAAAGGAACATAACTAACATAACAATAAACATAAATATTTAAACATTTTCACCCATTCAAAAAAGAAAAGAAAAATTGGTCTCCAATATATATTGCACATTCTTCAACATTCTACTATTTTCCACTCAGACAATATTGCACTCAATTTAAACAAAAACATGCAAAAGTGCCAAGGTATTGAAATTAAGTCTGTATTAAGATTTTAAAACATCTTTTAAGATGCAATATTCATATTATTCATACGTGTAATTGCTGCTGAAACAAAACTATTCTTATATATTTTTGTTTTACATCTTGGAAACATATAACTCTTTCCTAATGGAAGTAATTGAAATTCACAACATAATGGATATGACGCATCTTTTACAAATGAATTAGCTATTCTTTCTGTTTTAAATATAAAGATGTTAGACACATTTGTCATTTGCCAATCAATTTACTAGACCACATTACAATCTGATTCAAAGCAATGTCATTTAGCTTTTCCCGTTAGGGGTCACCACTGTGGATCACCTGTCTGCAGATCGATTGGCAGTGGATTGTGTTATGGTCGTCAGGTACCTGCCCGGTACAGACACAGACACACACACACACACACACTACTGCATGTCTTTAAAACTCACTCCACCACAGGGAGGACATGCAGACTCCACACAGAAGGCCTCCAGCCGAGAATCGAACCTACAATCTGATTCAACGTATTCCTAATTTTCATAGACAAATATCCATACCAAGTTACTAGATGAAAAGACAAAATCGATTCAATGAAAGCACGGCAAGACAAAACCATAATACTTCTGTCTATATGTAACTATAATAGTTTTCCCAAACAGAACAATCGTTGATGTCCTTTCCTGCATACCATTATGCAATTTTCATCAAAATGCAACTTTAAATCAATAATAGTTCCTAAATAATTTTAAGACTGCACACATTCTACCATCGGATTTTTAATAATTGTTGCATCAAACCCATGAATATGTTTCTAAAAATCTATTACCATATCTTTGGTCTTTGAAATATTTATCTGAAGATAAGAATATTCACTCTACTTTACAAAATCTTTAATAACTGGACCATGACTCACCTCTTCATTTTTGAGCTATGACAGTATCAACTGCATGCATATTTTAAAATTGTTCTATTTCTATATATACCTCTACATGTATTTGTGTACAAAATAAACAAAAGGGCAGATAATACATACCTTTGTCATGCGCCAGTCAAAGAATAAACCTGATCTGATAAGGTTTTATTTACCCTTTCTTTCAGTGTTCTGTTAATTAAAAAATCTAAAATCCAACCCATAAAGTTATGACCCAGGTTGAACTGTTCTTGTAACCTATGTATTAATGCACGTGGTTGAATACTATTAAAAGTAGATGAAAAATCGACAAATAAAAGTCTAATGTGTGATCTTTCACTTTCCAAATCTTTAATAAGCAAATTAAGTAAAGTAATTGTCACATCTTCTACACCTCTATGTGTCCTATATGCAAAATGCATAGGCTCAGGTATATGTTTGACATTGTTTAAAATCTCTACTTTTGCCAACTTTTCAAAAACTTTTATAACTATTGACGGAAGGGCTACTGGTCTAAAATCATTTAAAATCTTTGGGCACTTTTTCCATAATACAGGCACATTTTGTATCTGTAATGACTTCTTAAAAATAAAATGAAATATGGAGCTTAACTCTCTAGCATAAGATTTTAGTGATAAAGTTATCGGATCCACTACTCTTTTCTATTTTAACAGAAAGAAAGGCTTTTTCTATATAATTTTGATTTATTCGAAAATGCTTCTCATCTACAAGTGTCTGCCTCAACTTGTTTACCTCAATACTAAAATCATGACAGTCAAAATGACTGAAAAAGAAATTGAAGCTATTAGCAAAATTATGATCTGCATTCCATCCATTTAGAGTAACCTATGACTTTTTGAAGTTTGAAGACCAACAAGGTCCTTCATACTAGACCACACTGAGCCAAGATTATTTGCAACCATTTTCTTTTCTAAATTAGCTTTATATGTTCATTTTCTTTTCAAAATTTCCATTTTTAACTCTCTAGAAGCTTTATATAAATCTAATACGTCACCTCCTTTGAAGTCTTCTTTTTCATGGAAATGATCAATAATGATATAGTAAATCTCCAGACACTGGACCCGGTCTAGTTTGGTTTCATCAAAGGCAGGTCATGCCTACTCAACCTGGTGGACTTCTTTGAGAAGATCGCCAAAGCAATGGATGAGGGCAAAATGGTTCACACTGCCTACCTTGTCCTGGCCAAGGCATTTAACACAATACCCAACCCGGGCATTGTTAACAAACTCAAACTTTTAGGTACAAACCCATATGTCACCTGGTGGATAGTCAACTGGCACACAGACAGGACCCAATAAGTTAAAATTGGGGAGTCCACCTCTACAAAAAGGCCAGTCACAAGTGGAGTCCCTCAGGGATCAGTCCTTGGACCACTCCTTTTTGGCATTTACTTCTCTGCAGTCAAGGCCAATGTCATTGGTCTCTGGCTGACAAATTTGCAGATGATTGCAAATTAGAAGCTGTCATTGAATCCCACACAGACACAAATGTTCTCCAGGAAGGGCTGGCACAGACAAACAATTATTGTCAGAGCCAGGGATTAAAACTAATTGCCAAGAAATGCATAATAGTATCTTTCAGGAAGTCATCCACAAGTGGCAACTATCATATTGAGAACACACCCCTTAGAGTTGACCCAGTAGTCATGGAATTGGGTACACACATAGACAGTAATCTAACCTGTGATCATCATGTGTCTATAGTAGTGAGGAAATCATTCTGTGTTGCACAACTTATAAACAAAGGTATGGCATCTAGGTCCAAGGAAGTCATTGTTCCACTGTATTCGGCATTCATCAGACCTATCATTGAGTACAATGCCCTCTTTGCTATGTACATAACCAGACATATCCAACAAGTAGAATGTCGAGAGATTCCTCTCTAAAAGTATACAGGGCATAAGTAAAATGTCCTATACAGTCCACCTCAAGGCCATATCCCTGTATTGTGTCTCCTACAGGCAGTTGAGGGGAGATCTATGCCTGGCATACAGGGCATTGTTATACCTCACTCTGATAGACTTTCTGCAAATCAGCAAAACAAAACACCACAGTTACCCTTTCTAAAGACTTAAACCTTGCCTGTGATATAAATAGGACCTGCTGAAGAGACAGGTATGCATCACAGAGACTACCCCGTCTCTGGAACATGCTCCTCATCCATGTTAAGCAGAGTTCTTCCCTAACACAATTCAAGTGTAACTTGGACAATTGGATGGAGAACGGGAAATTCATCCCTGGCTTGGCACCTGTGTCTCTAATGGACACAGACAACCTGTAAATGGTTCCTCTCCTTTGCCCCTGCTTGTAAATGTTTCATCTTCCAAGCCCCTGCTTACACTTACCAAGGGTACCAGAACTTGTCAGAGATTTGGGATGCATGGCTAGGCTTAAAAAGGCCCTTGTGGTCATTAGCCTAGTAAACAGCTATGTACCTAATCTGAATTCCCTAGTCATAGTAAGACCTACCAAGTTAATGCTGCTGGCTACCAAAAAAGCAATTGTCAGGAAATGGAACTCAAAATCTAAACCAACCATAATTGACATATTGAATATTGTACTGGAGATAAATGAAGTGGAGGTGGGATCTTTAGAAAAGGAAAGGAGCAAGTTTCCATAGAAATAAATTGAATTTGTGGAAATAATACATGCAGAATAATGTAAATGAGGATGAGTGAAGTTCAATAGAAGACAGGAGCTGAGCAAGTTATGTAATGTTGGAGTGAATGATAATTGTTAAAAAGAAAACTTATTCTGCATGAAACTAACAATGAAAAATGTTACTGTGGCTTGTTTTTTCTCTGAATGTACTTGTACTCGTGTCATTCTTTAAAATGTGATAATTTAATAAAGATGTTTTTAATAAAACTTAATGTCACCACTGTAAACATCTGCCTGTCTCCTGTACCATTGCCATGCCACTCACTTAAAACCATTACAAAAATCTTTATATTTTCATTTCCCATAACCCTATAAAACTGTCACTATTCAGACTCCCAATCATAAAACATATGCATGACTAGATGTTCTAACCAAATCTTGCCCAAGTCTTCTGTTAATGCTCTTCCCTTATAACTTTTCAGTGTCTAATTCAAAAGGAACTCTTTCAATACTTAGTTCTGACATTATCTCATAAAGTTTTGATGCAAGAAATCTGTGATTAACTACCTGTGCTGTAGGCAATCTCAAAAGTTATTGCCAAATGTAAGATAATTCCAACATTCAAATTATCCCCACACATAAGTCATCCTATTCATATACAAACTCTAAAACCCCTACAATAAGCCATTTTTTCCTAGTCTTAAATCTACAGCTTCAGTTTTCTCACACCCTGCTGCCATTTAACAGTGCAAAGTTTCTGTTAAATTTCCTCATCAACAATACCCTATATTTACAATGGCCTGATCTCTTGTCATACTTCCTGATGCCCTTTTGATGAAGTAGTCCTACAATATTATCGCTGTGCAGTTACACCTCATTTGCATCCAAATACAGAATTATAATCACTAAAGTCATCTTTTCTATATCTTCATGAACTGGACCTTGAAATTATTTCTAATAAAAAATAACTCCTATAAATTCTCCACCACCTAAAATCTAGTGACACTTCATATCTAAAAAGGTTGTGCTTGCACTCTATATTTTAGGCGCAAATTTAGTAACTTAAATGATGCCACCCACCCACCCCGACACACATTTTTTAAAAAATCTTTTTTACTACTAGTGTTAAAAGATAATGCCTTCATTGCTTAAAGTTGAACATTAACATCTAGATCTTTTGTACCCATCTTAACCATCTCTCTGCCTTTTAGTGCCTTTCAATACTTCCTGTTGTGAAAGCGATTGTTATTGTCTTGTCCTCTGTATCATGTGTGAGGTTCACAGCTCCACTATTTTGGTAGTGACTGTCATTGTCCTGGCCTCTGTAGCTTGTCTGAGATGGACAGCTCTACTATTTTGGAAGTGATTGTTATTGTCCTGCCCACTGTAGCTTGTGGGAGGTGCACAGCTCTATTATGTTGGGAATGATTGTTATTGTTGGAACTAAAAAACTAACACTTCTGTCACCCCTGTCTACCTCCATGGTGACCTCATTGTCACCCTCTTGACTGGACAACATGCTGCGTGTTCTATGACCTCTTTGACTTGTACAATCTACTGGGCCTCCACTAAAAATGGGCTCTGGCAAGTCAGACTTCACCGGTCAATGAAAGACAGACAAAAACAAATAAATATTTTTACAGTGTCGCTATGTGTATCATAAACTAATGAACAGTTACCCCAAAGTGACCCCCATCATGTTCATATCTAGTGCAGTTTTAGAACACTCTGCCTGAGTATGATCCTTTTTCCCACAAACCACACAAAAAAGCTTTTTAGACTGAGTCCTAACGTGATCATTTTCACCACATCCATAGTACAGTTTGGCCTGGACAGCATAACTTTTAAAGCTTTCATACTCCCCTACAGGGATTTAATTTAGTAAATTATACATTCTACCATTAGACATACAAAATGAAATAATACAGTCTTAAGTCTCAAGTCCAAACAACCTATATGTTTTTACTTTTATGCAGGTCTAAAACTGTATCACAAATGTCCTTCTTGTTAACCAAAACTGAGGACAAGAAAGTGTTTCTAGGTATATGAACAGGTTTCATTCCATTTACATAAACTTGCAATACTTCATAACACAACCACAGTGCTCATGCCTTAACTTTTCAAAGCTCTGTGTGAAAATAAAGAATACCATCTCCATATGAAATGCTGCAATGTACTGAAGGTTTTAAATCTTGTAACAGTATCTTTGACATTTGAAGAACAGTAGTTCAAAATCTGGCTTAATGGTGTCCATTTTCCTAAAACAATGTTTACATTTCCCTTCTGTAGAAGCCGATAATGCTGCTGTAACTGTACCTACCACTGCAGTTACTTTCACAAATACTTAGTCGGAATTTACCTTCTACATTTCCAAAGTGCTCTTGTGATGTACAACGTGCAAAATTACTCCACGATCAGACTCCTCCATCCATTCCTGGAGGGCAACTGACTGAGGTAACAGCATGGAAGAGAAAGCATGTTCACCATCCTTTCATTGCACACATTCAATCATTATTCGTTCTGTATGCCAACAGTTATCTGCTCCATTAATGCAGCTTAGGCTTCATCTCCAGCCACTGTTCAATCATCAGGAGCTTCCATGAGGCTCTGTAAAGTCCGCAGCGATATTCCACCAATACATAAGTCTACAACAGTGCGATTCATAGCTTCTATTCCTTCAGTACTCATCTCTCCTATAATTATCCCTTTTACAAAGGTTCTACCTTCTGACACCCTCTGGAAAAGGTTAATGGAATTCCCCCAGTGTTCTTTCCAAATTTCCTATATATGTATAAATGCCATCTTGAGTCTTCCATGAAAACAAGGCACATGCCAAGTGGGACAGTTAAATCGTAAATCAAAATAAACAATTTTGAAATGCAAAGCAGGCCTAGTACAGGTAGAAGAGAGTCCAAGTACTCTTTTTAGCAATATAGATGCAAAGGCCCTTGGGCCGATAGCCTAGTACCAACCTATGAACCTATACGATTGGATGGGAGATAGGAAATTCACCCCGGTGATCACGTCAGTCGCCCTACTAGACAGGGGTCCAGGGAAGTAAATATTGTGGGAAGAAATATCCATGGAATTGTTTGGCTAGGATTGTATAGGCCCTAGGGCCGATAGCCTAGTACCAACCTATGAACAGAGGAATTAGGCCTTGCACAATTAAGAAAGTTTCAAAGCTTGTTTGAGAAGAAGCTACATTTGGTATTAGAGATATCTGTCCTGCATGCATATTACTTATTACATCAGAAAGTGTAAGTAAATTATGCACTGATCACATACAATCCATATATTTACAAATAAGTATGCTCTAATTTAAGTTCAATATTCTGCACATTAGGAGAACGGGTTTCAAACATATGTAGCTGTGTTAAGAAGTTCAACTTTTTCAATGGCATCCATCCTTGTTAACATCAACTACACAGTAATTTACAGTCAGAATGTATCTTATACAGAAATGTATTCTAGAGAAAAAAGAAAATGCATTTCTTGAGGAAACATGTAAAAAGTACAGTTCTGTAAAATCTTACCATAACAGTAGATGTCCTTCTCTTCATTGTTGCAGTATTCATAACTAAAGGGATCTTCTGCCAAGCATATCCCAACATCCAGCCAATATACCAAAGCCTTTAGTACTTAAAGGCATCATATATCATGTGTATGCTCACCACACAAAGCCCCAGGAGGAACAGAATGCCCCTAAGGACAAGGAAGAACATGTATCCAGAATAAGAAAAGGGAGAACAGCCTCTCTGCCAGGAGGGCAAGAACGAACAGGCTACAGTAGAGGGGCAGGAGGGACAGCGTGAATACTGCAACAAGTAAAAGAAGGGCATCTACAGTTATGGTAAGCTTTCATACAACTGTACTATGTCCATCCATATCACTGTTGCAGTATTAATAACCAAAGGGAGAGTACAAAAGCTTAATAGGAAACCAGGGAGGAGGATGGCACAGAGGAGCCCTCCAGAAACCTGTGGACAGCTCTGGCAAACCCAGCCCTAGCCATGGAAATAACATCCAACTTGTAATGCTTAGTGAGAGTATGAACAGAGAACCAAGTAGCAGCCTCAAGGATGGAATTGATATCTAGCCCCTTGAAAAAAGCACCAGAGGAGGCAACAGCCCTAGTAGAATGAGCCTTTACTGAAGAGGAAAGACATTTACCATAAAAAGAAATGACCTTATAAATCTAGGAAGAGATGGATTGCACAGAAACAGCTAAACCCAAAGACCTGGGATGACAGGAAACAAAAAGCTGCTCAGATTTGCGAGTTACTTTAGTTATATCCAAATGATAGCGGAGCTATCTATGCAAATCTAATGTGTGAAGAACCTTCTCAATGGCAGACTGCAGAGAAGGAAAAATGGAAGGAAGATGAATATGCCAACCCAGCATGGAGCAGATCACACAAATAAGAGAGAACCAGGGGAACCTGCACAGATAAGGGATCCTGATGGTGAGAGAGGCACCAGACAGAAAATCTTTTCCATTTGGACAAAAATGACTTTCTGGTAATGGGTTTCCTGGCCTCCTGCAGGATCTGAAGCATGTCCTTAGAAAAGAGATTCCTAAAAGGGATCAAAACCCTATCACCAACAGCATCAGTTGAAGAATGGACAAGTAAGAATGGATAAAGAGACCACTTGTCTAATGTGAGAAGGTCCACCTGGTGAGGTAACTTGTGATTGCCCCTGGCCAAGTGAGAAAGAAGGGGGGACCAATACTGTCTGGTCCAAAAGGGAGTCACTACCAAGGTTTTTTAGAGAGTCCTGCCTTATTTTGTGCAGGACTCATGGTAAAAGAGGAAGGGGAGAGAAGGTGTATAGAAACATCCACTTCCAAGGAAAAGACAGGGTGTCCACTTTCCAAGCCAGAGGACATGTGACTCTGAAACAGAATAGAGGAAGTTGTCTGTTCAGAGGGGAGGAAAAAAGATCTACCTGTGGAATACCCCAGCAAAGGACAATGTCCAGAAACACATCTCTGTGAAGCATCCATTTGTGAGCTTCTGTGCTGAATCTGCTCAAAGAGTCTGCCACTAGACTGTGCTTCAAGGGAATCTAAATAGCCTGAAGAGTCACTTGATAACAGAGAGCTAGATCCCAGACCTGAAAAGCTAGTCTGCAAAGAAGATAGGACCTTGTACCCCTACTTGTTAACATACCACATCACTGTGGTATTCTCTATCACAATTTTGAGGGGCCCAGGATGAAAGAGGGAATGAAAAGCCTGAAGAGCTAAAAGGAGAGCCCTAATCTCTTTTATACTGATGTGGTCCAACCTCTGAGAAAGAGACCAGAGGCATCTGTAAAGAGCTCTTGAGTCAGGACTGGAGTCTAGAAAGGATATTCCTGAATTGAGAGAAAGTTTATGAATCCATTACTGATGCTTAAGTTGGCACAAAGAAGGAAGGGGACTGGGAAGTCCAGGGGATGGCAATGGTGGAGCCACGCTAACTTGGGGTGCCATTGTAGCTTTCTCATATGAAGCCTTGCCAAAAGGAGCATGGGAATGGTGGAAGGCAAAAAAATGAGGACTCTGAGAAAGTTCCTGGCTGTGACTGAAGCCAGAGGAAGAACAGACTGGAAACAGGTATTATAGGCAAGCTAACTAATTTACATATAAACCCTTTTATCACCCACTGGACAGCCAGCTGGCTCATGATAGAACCCAAGAAGTCAAAATAGGTGAGGCCACCTCCTCTAAGAGGCCAGTCACTAGCAGAGTCCCCACGGCCTGGTATTGGGCCCACTCCTTTCAGCATCTATATCTCTGAAATGGAAGTAAAGGTTGAAGGTTTATGGCTGACTAGGTTTGCAGATGATTGCAAGCAGGGGGTTTTCATCAACTCCCCTGCAGGCACTAACATTCATCAAGAAGGTCCGTCTCTGACTAACAAATGGTGCCAAAGCCATAGTCTTAAACGCAGTGCTAAGAAATGCATAATTGTACCCTTTAGGAAGTCAACCATCCTGGCTAATTACCATAATATGCCCCTAAGAGTCGACCCAGTGGTCAGGGATCTGGGTACACAAGTAGACGGTAGCATTACCTTTGACCGCTACAGTGGTGAGGAAATCCTTTTATGTTGCACAACTTCTACATAAGGGCATGGCATGTAGGTCCAAAGAGGTCATTATCCCAATGTACTCCACCTTTATCAGACCAATAATAGAGTACAGTGGCCCCTTTGGTATGCAACTGACCAGGCATATACAGCAACTAGAATGAGCTCAGAGGCTCCTTACAAAAAGAACACAAGGTATAACAAATCTGCCTTATGCAGAGCACCTTAAAGCCCTTTCCCTCTACTCAGTCTGCTATAGATTGCTGAGATTGATCTATGTCTGGCTTACAAGGCATCCACAAACCCCACACATATTCTTAAGTCAAAGAGTACCAGAAATACAAGATCTAGGGCCCTGAATTTTGACTGTGGCTTAAACAGAATATGCTGGAGAGACAGATATGTGTCCCATAGACCGCCCCTCCTATGGAACAGGCTTCCCATCCATGTGAGTTTGTCTTTTTATCAGTTTGATAGCAACCTAGACCAGTGGATGGGGAATAGGAAATTTACACCAGGCCTGCCACCCATGTCCTTATGGACAGAGGTTGCTTATACATGTCTAGCTCTCAATGTCCTGTTTGAATACAGAACATCATTATTCTTTCTGAAAAACCTGGCTAGACTTAGAAAGGATCCCCTGGTTTGTTAGCCTAGTAACACTCCATGAATCTAAGAGACAGAATCTTGGGGAAGGCAGAGATGTCAGCGTGCAGATGGTCTGAAGACTGCAATGAAGAAAAATATGATCCTGAGAAAGGGTCAGAGCTGATTTCTGGAAGTTTATGGTGAACCCCAGATTCTGCAGCAGGGAAATGCTAAACTGGAAATCTTGACACAGAGCATCGGGGGGAAAAAGCTTGAATGAGCAGATCATCCAGATAGGGAAAGATCTGAACTTCTCTCATCCTGCAAAAGGCAATAACAGGAGCAAGGCTTTTGGTGAATACCCTTTGGGCAGTACAGAGGCCAAAAGGCAAAACAGAAAACTGAAAATGCAAGGAAGAAACAGAAAAACAGAAAATTTTCTTGAAAAATTAATGAATGGGGATATGAAGGTTAGCATCCTTGAGATCCAGAGAGACCAGAAAGTCCTGGGGTAGAAGATGGGGAAAAGGAGTCTTAACAAACATTCGAACAGACAAAATCTTAAAAAAAGTTGTTGAGCTGGGAAAGATCCAGAATTGGTCTCCAAGTGCTCTTCTTTCTGTGAACCAAAAACATTCTTTTTTTAAACACCTTTACTGAATTATCACTTATGACACAGGCAAATTTACATAAAAGTAATCAAACTGTATTAACAAGTTCACATTTGCAAACATTATGCTTCACATATACTGCTGTATATCATATAACCTAATTAACCTTACATAAATTATTAAATTCCTGCCCTTTTTTAAACTAGAAGCACCTTTATTAAACCATCACTTATGACATAGGCAATCATACATTTATATAAATGAAAACAAACCACACAGACACAATCCAACTTGCAAGCATTTTACATCACAAACCATAATGACACACACTCCCAGTTGCAAACATTATATATCACTTATAATCTAACCAATCATTTTCAGTCAAACATTAAATAGCTCATTTCAGTCCTGCCTCCTTTGAATCAAAAATATTACTGAATAAAAGCCCCTCCCACCTGGGCAGGAGGCACAGATTGAATGGTGCCGTGTACTAAAAGAGAATGGAACACCTCTGGGAAAAGAGGAAGTTTTTCCCAAGGAGGTTGAAGGGATACCCAAAAATGGAGGAAGGGATTTCCAAACCATTAAATATCCCTGGTGGATAATGAACATAATCCTAGAGTCTGTTGTGATCTTTAACCAATTTGAGAGACAAGGAAAGACAGAGAGGGATAAGGGAACCTGGCTGAGGGAAAGGGGAAGCAAATTGTCAGATGAAACCCAGCTTATTCTGAAAAGCAGGTTTCTTGGAGTTAGGGGTTTGAGTGTACTTAGCATGAGGCACACATCTAGAACCATTTTTTTCTCTTAGAAGATGAGACTGCCTGAAAACAAAAGCAGATTTGGAGGGATAATTCCTCTGAACCATAGGAGGAGGAGAAAAAAAGGTATGTTTCAACTCCTGCAAGGCTTCACCATTATAGGTTCATAGGTGTGTACTAGGCTAATGGCCCTGGAGCCTATATAAGCCTCGCCCAAGAAGATTCCTTGGCATCATGCCACCCAAAGTTAGGGTAATAATTCTTGTGAGTTGCCATCAAAATAAAAAAATAAACATATTTAACCAGTAATGCTCCCCAGCCCTGTTATTTTTACTAACTTGTTTTAGCTGATGGTATACCTGCTGCCTTCGTTTAACTGGGTTCTATGGTAAATTTTATGTGTATGTTACATCTGTTTTAATATGCAATTTTATTGGTGCAGTGTGTTAACTTCAGTGCTGTATCTTTAGATTTACTTCTCAAGACAAAAAATATTTGGCAGATTGTGTTTGGGGGTGTATGTAATTTGACTTCTAGTTTACAGTGCCTGCTTTCTGTTGCTATGGTCACTACTTTTGCTCTGTTTTTTTTTTCATTTCCTATATTTTCCTACACTACTTCATTTTCTGCTTGCAGATGTCATGCTTTCACTTTCATCATGCAATTTTCTTTCCTAAACAGATGCATTTTACTGTTTTTGATCAGGTGATACACTTAAATTTGAGATTTAGCACATTTGTTACTTATCCTGAAGAGATTTGAAAGGTTTAGCAGCAGCAGCACCAAAAAGATTTGTATTATCCAAAGGAGCATCCAAAAGTTTGGCCTTAATATCATCAGGTAAAGTCTGAAGACAAAGCCAAGAGTATCACCTTATGACAGAACCAAAGGCAGCAGCCCTGGAGGAGGCATCAGCTGCATTGTAGCTGCATTTGATAGAGTGACAAGCAACCTGAGAGGTAGAGCCCAACTGGTAAAGGGCAGAAGCCTTCTCCTCAGAGTCAGGAAGGTCAGAAACCACTTTGGAAACCTGAGAAAGGAGGGACAAAACATACCTGCACATATTAGTCTGGTAGTTGATGGCCCGAAAAGATAAAGTGGCACCAGTACAAACCTTTTTGCCCAGCATCTCCATGGCCCTACTATCTGTATCTGAAGGAAGCAGCTTGGTAGAGGGCAACAGCTTGGAAGGCTTGTCAGAAGAGACAGACACTACAGAAGGATCAGCATGAGGGCATTTATAAAGAAATTTACATTCATCAGGCACCTCTTAACATCTATCAGGTTTTCTTAGGAGCAGGAGACTGAGAATCAGATACTACAGAAGCTGCTGAAAAGGTATCCAGGAGGGCAGCAAGAATAGGAGGAACAGCTGATGGCTTAGGACAGTCCATCTGGAGAAGCTCATAATACCTTTTCTGAATAGCTGAAACTTGAGAACAATCCCACTTAAAAAATTCCATCATGCAGGCAACAGTATCCCCAAGGGACAGTTCCTCCAAAGGGGAATCTGGACTAACAGAATCCTCTTCCTCTGAACCATAGTCAAAGGGGGAAGGGATTTGAGAGGAGGTAAGCCAGGGACTGTTCTGCCTGAATCCAGATCCTCATCTGAAGAGTCTAGTTCCCTGCGTATTTTAAGAGGAGCAGAAGACCAGGTAGGGACAGGCACAGATACCACTTGAGGAGGCTTTAAAGCCATTAAAGCATTAAATAACCTTAGGGTAAAATCCTTCCATTCGTGTTGGGGATCCCTAACTACAGGGGAAATATGGCTGGTTTCTGTTTCTTTTTCTGTGGGATGTCCGCATGAAACACCCTTGGAGGGCCAGACCCCTGGCAACATTCTATAGGCATAGTAGGGATCTCCTACCTAAGATTGTGGAATCCTCCTTGGTTCCATGGGCATAATCTGCTGATGTTCCCCCCTCAACATCAGGAGCAGAAATTTGTAAAGCCTCAGAGGATGCATAAGAAGTTGAATCTATGCTGGCCTCTGACATGGTCGTAGCAGAGGAATCCAAAGCAACCACCAAATGATCCTCTAGGCTTTCACTAGTCTCAAGAGAGACATTCAGGGAGGTTGGACAGCAGCCGTATCAGACCCAAGATTTTTGGCCATTTTCTTGGGAGACAGCTGACCCTCAGGATGTGAACAATCCACCACAGCACCTTGAGCCAACAGCTTAAGACACTGGTTTTCAAGGTAAATAGGTAAAGAGGAGAAACTATTACGTAAGGTCTTAGGGACAAAAGCCTGGCAGACAGAACATTGCATATGGTCGGAGGAAGCACCTAAACAGAAAAGACAAATGGTCTTTATGGGGAATCTGTCTCTCCACTTATATTTTTTTCCTTTCTGGATATCATGAACCCAACAGCACTGAATAAAAAAGAAAGATAAGATACCCTTTCACTTATCTGAAATACAGCTTGGTAAACAGCACAGCAGAAGGGTATTCAGACTGATTTTCAATGATGGCATTCAGACTGGTGGGAAAGAAGTTCTGATTGTGTGCATCCATCCATCACCTTTATGCCCTAAGCCTTGCACGGGAGCATGCATGTGATGTATTTTGCCTGTAAGTACAAAATTTTATGGTACAATGGCTGGACATTGGGCTGTCCTTGGCAGGAAATCCCTTTGGTTATGAATATTGCAACAGTGATATGAAAAGACATCAATTGTTTTGCCTTCATATCTAAGCAAACTAATCCATTTATTTTAGCACTTAGCTTGGAGACTCCAAGTTTAGCCTTCTCTGTTTAAGACATCATTTTAAATTATATTTTCCATTTTCAGGGAGATCTACTAGGACTGAATTTATCAAATGGTGAGGGCAGACAAATGTTTCAGGGGACTGGAGAACAAATCTGAAAATGGTAGGTATAGCACTGACTATTCGGTATCAATGTGGGATTAGAATAAATGCAAAAGTATAAACATCAAAGAATACATGAGTCAAAGTACAAATCAATGTACAAGAGCCAGCTATATTGATTGCAGAGGAATAAAGTCCCGACTATAGCCCAGGTGACCCAAGTTTGACTAGCATTTCTGGCACTTGGAGAAAATGAGGTGGAGAAGGAAAGGAATGATGGTGCCTACTAGCCCCTCTCAGGGTGATGGAGAGGTTGTGCTTATGTTCCCTCAGACACTTTCAGTACTAAAATAACAAGTGGAGACCCAAGAATCATACTGAATGTGCTGTTATGATGGTAGATGAGGCCTATGTGTGAGATGCATGTGTAGACACAGTACCTCACTAAGACATAGTTCACACCATACCTCAGATACTAAGGATGAGTGTTGCAGGGGGTAGTACACGGCATAATACAATAATTCAATCTCCTGTTATGTGGGTGAAAGCTCCTGCTTCCAGCTTGCTCAACTCTTATCCTGGGAAAGAAATAGACCATAAACCACTCTTCCAGGGAAATTAAGCTCATAATGTGGCAAAGCAAGATAGGTTTGGAGGTCTACAAAGGGGACGGGAAAAATCAATAGGAGACGAATAATGTACAAAGGTAAATCTTTCTTTTTCTTTTTGTCTTTTTTTTTTTTTTAGGGGTGTGAGAATGTCATCTGTATACTGCATATTTTTCTCCTAACATGTAGGGGAGACTCAATAAAGTTTAAGTGGTTTGTTGTAACAGAGTCTGATTACTTATGTACAATGGTATCTGCCAGCAGTGTAATGCAGTAAGCTGAATTTATGGTAGAATTAAGCAAACTGTTTTTGCTGGAGGCTCAAGCAAAAAATAAATTACAACAACTGATAACCAAGGATGAAATACCAAACCAACAGTAACCAATTAAACACACAAGGTCCGGTCAGCACGCAGCACCCAATGAAGGCAGCCACACCATAAAGCAGTTCAACCAAAATGACAATACAGAAAATAAATCCATGAACAGAATTAAATACAATAAACCAGGAGGTTTATTAACAGATTAAGTGCTTTCTTTTCCAAAACAGGAAACTTCATTAGAATCTACTGACTTCCCATCCCTCCTTCATTAAATAGATACACCCATTGTTATGATTGGGTAAAAAACAAGAAACAATTTAAATTTTTATTTCATACAAAGAACAAAAACAAAATTATATTCAACCATATTATAACATTAAAATCTAATAATATTAATAAAAATTGGCTTTTAATTTTAATGTGGGGATCAAGGAAACATGGTCATTGAGACCAGGATGCATACATCAAGCCTCAATTGCCATATTAATTCCCTAAACTCCAGCCTATTTTTCCAATCACCCCCCCCATCTGAGATTTGAACCTTTTCTAATACCCAACATTTAAAATCAGCATTTTCACATACTAAAGCATGTCTATAAAGTGCATTACTTTCTTTCTTCCTACTAATTTCATAGACATGTTCATAAATACACTGTTTTAAACTGCGTTCCGTTTTGCCTATGTAAAATGCCCAACATACTGTACAATAGGCAATATAAACAACCCCTTTCGTCTGACAATTAAAATAGTCATTCACTCGACATCTGTATTGAGGGACCATATCCAGAAACACATCCCTGTGTAACATCCATTCATGGGATTGAGTCATGGATCTGCTCAGTGCATCTACCACCACATTCTGAGTCGAGGGAATGTAAACCACCTGGAGGGAAAGTTGACTCTGGACAGCTAATTCCCAGGACTGTAAATCCAGTCTGCACACGAGGTAGGACTTTGTCCCTCCCTGTTTGTTGACATACCAGAGTACCGTGGTATTGTCTGTAAACCATCTTAAACCCCCTGGGGAAAATGAGGTTTGAAGATTTGTAGAGGGAAGATCACAGCCCTCATCTCCTTTATATGGATGTGTTGCCTTTTCTGGGTTGGAGACTAGACATCTCTGGCCCTCCATGAGTCCAGTGCTGCTCCCAGTGCCCTGAGAAAGGAGGTTGGATATGACTTGGGGAAAGAGTTTCAGTTGTTCTGTTGGAGGTTGTAGGATACCCCTGAATTGGGGAGGAATCTTCCACACCATAAAGTATCCTTGCGGGATGATGGATAGGACCCAAGAGTCCTGAGTTATCTGTTTCCAAGCAAGGAGAGTAAGAGAGCAAGGCAAAGTGCCACAGGTGTTGATAGCTCTGGAGACAGATAGACAGATAGCTACAGACCTGTTTCAGTGTGGGAGTAGGAGGTAGATTTAGAGAAAAATTGTTTCCTGGAATTCCTCTTACATTTGGAAGATTGGGGCTTAGCAGACATTCTAACAAAGGTGGTCTTGGTAGTGTAGTTTCTCTGGAACCTGGATACTGGGAAAACAAAGATATGCTTTACGTCTTGCAGCTCTTTGCCCTTCTCCTGAAGAGGCTTGAAAAGTTCTGTGCTGAGGTGCCAAGCAATGCCTTATTGTCCAGGGAGGCATCCATGATTTTTGTCTTAATGTCATCAGGCAAAGGTTGGAGCCTGAGCCAAGAATACCTCCTCAGGACTGACCCAGATGCGGCTGATCTTAGCTGATGCCTCCACAGCATCATAGCTACACTTTATGGAATGCCGTGTAACCTGAGCTAAGGAGTTAAGGATGGAGGAAAGCTTAGCCTTAGTGGGGGAGTTAAGAAGCTCAGATAGTAGTTTGTCAGCATCTGAAAGAAGGACCAAGGAATATTTGGCTGTATGGATCTGATAGTTAATGGCCCTGAAGGCCAGAGTAGGTGAAGTATGAACCTTCTTTCATATTTTCTCCATGACCTTGTTCTTCTTATCTGAGAGGAGCAGAGAAGTGGAAAGTAGCATCTTGGATGCTTTGTCTGCAGAAACTGAAATGGTAGCAGGGTCTGCAGAGGGACATTTAAATAGGAATTTGGAGTCCTCCAGCACTTTACAAAATCTGTCTAGCCTTTTGGGGGCTGGAGGTTAAGAATCTGGGCACACAAAACAATACACAGTAGCCAAAGATTATAATAAAAAACCCAACAGGGTACTTACCTGAACCAAGGTTTGCAACTTGCCTGACCAGCGATGACTGGAGACGATGATCGGAGAGATGGCAGAAAAGTTCTGAGGTCTGATGTCCATTTCATACCCAATGTCACTTTATGACCAACGTATGTTCAAATTCTGTGCAAGCTGGACATACCTCACAGTAGCAATAGACCTTTGTATACTGGCCGGACATACGAGTAAGCTGGGGGCAGACTCCCTCATCTTATGAATACTGCAGCATATGAATAGAAGGACATCAAATCATCTGCAGTGAATTGGCTATGGCCAAGTTGACATTTAATTCTAAAGTTGTAGGGCTGGATGGTAAATGCTGTTGCTTAGTTTAGAATTACTGTTCGTCTGTAAAGTCATTGAAAAGAGACAAGGTCTGTAACAAGTATAAACTTTCTTCCACCAATTATTATTTGAGATTGGTGTAGGCTCACTTGATTGCTAAACAATCCTTTTCTAGTGCCATACTGAGTTTCTCAACATTGCTGAGCTTTATGCTGATGTAATATATAACCTGGTCTTCCACCTCTACCATGAGACAATCTGGCACCAGTCTCCACTTCATAGGGATTTACATATCCCAAAACTGTGTGGAGAAATTGGGAGTTATCAGTATAGGCTCTGAATGCAATAGACTTATGTTTCTTCAAGCATTCAGTGGAGTGTAACCATTGTGTAGGTCCACTGGGGAGTAGCAAAATCAGGGACAAATCTGTGATAATAGGTCTAAAAAGCCATAACTTTTATCATTGGATAGTGTGGGACAATTTTTTTGTGCCTATGCCCTCTTCATCCTGTGGTTTCATTATCCCTTGATCTATTACATAGTCAAAATAATGGCCTCCTGCCATTCATAACCTGCATTTAACTAGAATAGCAGTTAATCCATATTGACACAGGAAATTTACACTGCATTGAACTTTAGGGAGATGACTTTCCCAGTTCTCAGAAAATATTACCATACCATCCAAGTAGGTTGCAGGACATCTAATGTGAAGTCTAAGAACAGTGTCCAGGAGCATCTAGAACAGGACTGTTCAATCTTTTTGGCTCAGGGCCACATTACCATGTTCAACATGTATCTATCTATTCAAAACAGTTTGTTATAGGACATACCAAGGGTCAGATAAAATGCCTCAGTGGGCTGGATTGTGGACCTATGGCCACTTGTTGTAGACACCCCTGCTCTAGAATGTTCCAAATGCTCCATGGGGACCAAAAGGCAGGCTCTATGGCTAGAGTCCATCTAGTGTGGAAAATAACTTTTTCTCACAGCTTCTGGGGCTTGTGGAGTTTGCCTATTGCCTTTGGCTAGGTGCAAAGAGGGTAGAAAACTAGCCTTGCACAACCTTTCAATCAGTTCATCCACTGGACCACAGAATACAAATCAAATTTCAACATTCTGGTTTGACTTTCAGAAGTCATTACAGCATCTTATAAACCCTTCAGCCTTGGGAACCAGTACTCAGACTATTCTACTCCCCTTGGGATTCCTGTATGATTCTACATCTAAGCATTTTCTATATCTTTTCTCTGACTGCATAGCACTGGGATTCTGGCATCTGATATGGTTTCAGATGTACTTTCTCATAATACATGGCTTTGGGTGCTGTGCTGCATTAAATTGGTTCAGCCAAGCAACTCTTAAGAATATTGTATTATTCCAAAGTACAAATTATTTTACATCTTGATTCTGAGACCTTGATAATGTCTCTCATATTTTTGATTTCGGAACATGCTGTGGAAACCTCAACATCTTCTACAAACATGCTTACTACAGAAAAGTACAGTTTTGTACCTACCATAAATGTAGATGTTCGAAGATCCACATTGCTGCAGTCCTTACACTAGGGTAGTCCGCTGTCCTCGGTTGGCCCGAATATCAAAGTATAAGGCTGACGTCGGTCAGGGCGCATTTGACTGACGTCAGGACGTCAGGGTACAAATGCGCATGACCGACGCCATATCCTCAGTCTTTTCTTGCCCCAGATGTCAGAAGACCCTAAAAATAAAGGTCAAAACCAAAAGACAGCAAACAACCAACCAACCACCCTTGCACTAACTATATGTACAATATATACAATATACACAATATGTACAACCCAACCCACACAACCACCTCTAACAACAGAGGGGAAGGAGGGAGGGTAAATTGGACTGCAGCAATGTGGATCTTCGAACATCTACATTTATGGTAGGTACAAAACTGTACTATGTTCTTCATCTCACATTGCTGCAGTCCTTACACTTGGGTAGAATCCCAAAGCAGAGGTAAGGAGGATGGCTAACTACAAGGAAGCAGGAGCCGCCAAAATGCCCTGCAAAACAGCAGTGGCAAAACCAGCCCTGGACTTAGAGTAAAGTGGCAGGTGATAATGCCTAGAGAAAGTATGCACAGAACTCCAAGTAGCTGCCTCCAAAATATCCTTGGTTGCCACTCCCCTCAAAAAGCTGTTGAAGTGGCAGTAGCCCTAGTGGAATGAGGCCTAATCCCAGCTGGAATCTCCTTGCCATGATGGGAATAACAGAAAGCAATGCAAAACCCAATCCACTTAGAAATAGTTTGTTTTGACACAGGCTTGCCCTGAGAACTCAAAGCAAAAGAAACAAACAACTGCTGAGACTGCCTGAACCCTTTAGTTCTGTCCAAATAATAACGCAACTGCCTGTGAACATCTAAAGTGTGCAAAATCTTTTCCCCTTTATTTTGGGGATTTGCATAAAAAGTAGGCAAATGTATAGTTTGGTTTAAAGCCACACTAGAAACCACCTTAGGCATAAAGGAAGGATTAGTACGTAATGATACCCTATCCTTATGGAAAATCAAGAAAGGCTCAACCGCCATAAGGGCCTGTAATTCAGACACCCTTCTTGCAGAGGTAATGGCCAATAAAAAGCAGTCTTCCATGATAAATATTTCAACTCAGCAGTAGCTGCAGGCTCAAAAGGTTGTAGAGTGAGTTTCTCCAACACAAAATTGAGATTCCAAGCAGGAGCAGGAGCTTTTAGGTGGGGGTCTTATATTCTTTGCCCCTCTAAGAAATTGCTTGAACAAAGGATGAGAAAACAATGGTGGGTCACAATCATAGTGAGCCGAAATTGCTGCAGCATGAACCTTAATAGAAGAGAAAGACAAACCTTTGTCCAGTAACTCAGTAAGATATTGAAGAGCCACACTCAAATTAGGCCCAGAAACATCAAAATCTTTAGCTGCACTCCAAAATAAAAATCTCTTCCATTTATCCGCGTACACTTTCCTTGTACTAGGCCTCCTAGCTTCCAAAATAACATTCAAAACTTGCTGAGGAAGTGGAGGCCCACTATGGTTCAAAACAGAATATGCCAGGCTGTTAGGTGCAGAGAGTGAAGCTTGACATTGAGCAAATGGCTGTCCTCCTGTGACAACAGGTGTGGAATCGAAGGCAAAGGCCATGGAGGCTTCCATACTAGACTTCTTAGTAATGGGTACCAGTGCTGTCGAGGCCAATCTGGAGCTATTAAAATCATCCTTGGCTTGTCCTGTCTGACCTTCAGAAGTACCTTTGGGAGGAGAGGCAGAGGTGGAAAGGCATACACATGAAGATTGCTCCAATGGAAAGAAAGAGCATCCACTCTCCAAGCTGTGGGATGAAACCTTTTTGTGCAAAACTTTGGCAGCTGATGGTTTAGTGGAGAAGCGAACAGATCTATGTCTGGAGTTCCCCATGACACTGTCAATTTCTGAAATACATGAGGATCCAATTTCCACTCGTGGGGATCCATAATTCGTCTGCTCAACACATCTGCTAAGGAGTTCTGTGCTCCTGGCAGAAACCTTGCCTGAAGATTGAGCTGTAAACTGAGAGCAGTCTCCCACAAAATCATTGCTTGCCTGCATAGAGGATAAGAATCGTTCCCCTTGCTTGTTGATGTACCACATGACAGTTGTGTTGTCTGTTAGAATCAACACCTGTCCTGGAAGAAGGAATTCCTTGAAAGCTATTAATGCAAACTGGACTGCTAACATCTCCTACATGTTGATATGTAGATGTTGTAGTCTGACAGGCCACTTGTTTTGTATCCACTTTCCATTTAGATGAGCTGCCCAAGCTTTGTCTGAGGCATCTGTCGTTAAAATCTGACTCGCCTCTGGTCGGGTCACAGAGAGTCCCTTGTTTAGGTGACATTCCTGAGCCCACCACAAAAATTCCTTCTGAATGCAAGGTATTATTTGAATGACAGTGTCCAGATCCTGGCAGTGCTGTGTCCATACATTTTTGAGATACCATTGTAGCTTCCTCATATGCAGTTTGGCATTGGGAAGCACCAGAATACAAGATGCCATGAACCCTAAGGCTTGAAGGACTGTCCTTGCAGTCAGCCCGGACTGATGAAATAGTTGATGGAAGTAAAGGGATAGACTCTTTTGTTTGTCCAGGGTTAAAAAGGCCATCTGGGATGCTGTATTCAGTCTCACACCCAGAAAGCACATGTCTTGAGAGGGTACTAGACTGGACTTTATTTCGTTCACAGAATACCCTAGGCATCTTAGCACTGCTAACACATATTCCAAATGATGAAGAAGCTCTTCCCTTCCTTGAGCCAGAATTAGGCAGTCGTCCAAATAAGGATAGATCTGTATTCCTTTTAGTCTGAAGAAAGCTATCACTGGAGCCAGAACTTTCGTGAACACTCTGGGCAGTAGATAAGCCAAAGGGCAATGCAGAGAACTGATAGTGAGAAGTCCCAGCTCGAAAACGCAGATACTTTCTGCAACTGAGTCTGATAGGAACATGAAGGTAAGCCTCCTTGAGATCCAAAGTTACCATCCAATGATCTTTGCCCAGCAGAGGTAAAAGCTGCTGCAACGTCAACATTTTGAACTTGGGAATGTCCAGATAAGTGTTGAGGATAGATAAATCCAAAATTGGTCTCCACGTGTTCCCCTTCTTTGGTACTAGGAACAGGCGAGAATAAAATCCTAGGCCCACTTCTGGCAGAGGGACCGGCTGTATGGCCCCTAGTTGGAGCAACAGAGAAACCTGTTTGTGAGCCTGTATTCTTTGTTGAGGAGGAACGTCTGGCATGCCTTTGAAAGGAGGCAAGGTATGGAAATAAAACCTGTAGCCGTGGTGTATGATATCCAATACCCATCTGTCCTGGATAATTAAACTCCAATTTTCTTTGAAAAGTGCCAACCTTCCTCCCAAAGGTGCTGCCAGACGAGCAGGCTCTGGCAGCTGAAAAGGTAGGTCATTGGGTCTGCTTACGAAAGGACTGACCCCTGCCCTCACCGAAGCCTGTGCAGGAGAACTCCCTGTTCTAGGCCTGAAAGAGCCCTGAGCTCTGCCCTTACCACGTCTAGATCTACCCCTAGACTGGGAATCATAAGAAGGATACATCCACCCTTTAGTAGGCCAATTTCTACTAAACTTTGGAGGCTGGACCTGCAAAAAATCTTTAACAGTCTGCATAGACTTAGCCCTGTCTTCCATTTTCTTTAAAACTGTCTCAACAGGAGGACCAAACAACACGTCAGATTGTAAAGGAGCATCTAAAATCCTTGTTTTAACATGTTCAGACAAATTCTGATCCCTCAGCCAGGCGTGCCTGCGAAGAACTGACCCAGTGGCAGCCACCCTAGACGAGGCCTGTACAGCATCAAAACCACATTGCAAAGAATGCTTACCCACCTGTTCAGAAACATGCACTAAATCTTGCAACTCTTTACAATCAATACCTACTGCCAGAGCATCAACCTTAGACTTCAATTGTGAAAGGAGATAGTTTTGGTATTTCAACATGTGAAACTGGCAATTCAGAGCCCTCATAGCAAGAGTAGAAGAAGTATAGACTTTCTTTCCCCATCTATCCAAGGCCCTAGCCTCCTTGTCTGCAGGAACCAGATTTTTAACAACAGAAGCCTTAACACCTTTAGGCCCCTGGCTAACAGTTTCTGGGTATGCCCTAGGACTCTTAAAAAGATACTTATGAGCTTCAGGCACCCTGTAATACCTATCCGGCTTAACAGGAGCAGGAGGCAAAGAATCAGGATTAAGAGAAGCCTCTGTAAAAACATCTTCCACTACATCCAAAACAGGAGGTATAGCCAAAGGCCTATGCTGGGGTAAAAACAGAAATTCCCTAAGCCTTTTCCTGGAATCAGAGAAGTCCTGACCTTCCCACTTAAAATGCTCCCTCATGGAATGAAGAGTTTTTGAAAAAGAAAAATCCTCAGGAGGAGTAGCAGAAGGAGTAGAATCATCCACATCAGAATCAGAATAAGGAGAGTACTCCTGCAAGTCTTCAGCCGAAGACTCTGAAACATCTGAAGCCTGCTCAACACCCCCCAGCTCAGGCTCCACCCTAGGTCTCTTATCAGGAGGGGGCATAGAACCCCTAATCAAAGTAATCAAATCTTCTGCCATTTTAAGCATATGCTTCTTGGGCACAGTACCTGAAGAGCTAGGGGTAACACCAACTGAAGCTAAACCTGGCCTGCCCCTGGGAGAAGCCTTTGAAACAGAAGGAGAGGGCCTAGCCACCTCAGGAAGGGAGGGGAGTATAGTAACCTGAGAAGCCCCCTCAGCCGGACTTGTCTCCTGAGAGGCCACACCTTGCAATAATAAGGTCTCACCCTGGGAAGACAAAGAAACCTCCGGTGGAGCCACCGGCTCCACCGACACCTCTAAAGAACCGGCGTCCGTACAGACGGCTCCTCTAGCCTAGGCTTAACTGCCTTGTCCTTGCGCTTCTTGAAGAAGCGGTGCGGAGCATCCAACGGCATTTTATAGTTGCACCGCTTCCCAAAGACTAACCTTGCACAATCCAACCTTCTCTTTATAGTGCGTTTATTAAATCTAGCACAAGAGCGACAGCCAACAACGTCGTGCTCAGGCCTAAGCAAGGAATACACAAAGTATGATAATCTCTATGCGGTATCTGTTTCCCACAAGAAATGCAATTATTGACTTTTTCTGACATCCGGTAAATGACTGAGGCAAGAAAAACTAAAATATTCCCCGGGTACTTAGCCAACTTTGAACTCGGTCTGAAACTTCTAAATCGAAAAATCTCAGAACGCCAACCGGCACTTGCAATGCTGCTTCTGCATCGGACCATGCGGCAAAAAAGACTGAGGATATGGCGTCGGTCATGCGCATTTGTACCCTGACGTCCTGACGTCAGTCAAATGCGCCCTGACCGACATCAGCCTTATACTTTGATATTCGGGCCGACCGAGGACAGCGGACTACCCTAGTGTAAGGACTGCAGCAATGTGAGATGAAGAACATCTTCAGTTTCTCTTCAAGGTTACAAAACATTTATGTGGTATGAGTGTTCCATTTTCTTAGTTGCCTTACCTTAGAGTTCACATCACTTTTTCCTTCTTTGCAATTTCATAAGGCCCTTACCACTTTGCAAAGAAATTATTTTCAGCAGTGGGAACTCACCCAAGTACTTTATCTCCTGTCTTGAATTCTGAGAACAGCATATATGGTGTCTCTGATGTATCACATGGGCTTTCTTTATATGTTTTCTTACAGCTGGCACTGATGTTCTTAATCTGCTCTACAAATCTAAAAAGTTTGCGTCACACTTATAAAACAGGTGTTTTCTTCCTCATATGTTTATTTTGCTACATCTAGGATCATATGGCAGTTACTAGGCTATAGACCGGGAGTGGGAGGTCATTTCAAGCCTAGCCATTTCATCCCAATGGAATACCATAGCTAGTTTAGTCAGTACCCAGGATTGTATTTATTAATGACTGCCCATGTCCAGGAGGGTTGTGTGCACTATCCCCTGTAATAATTTATGGTGCCCCATGCACTCGTTCAGGTTCCTTTTGAACAGTGTCATAGAGGTGCTCTGCTTCATATGAATTGGCAGCTTATTCCAAAGATGCAGCAGTCGCTGGGAGACAAATCTGACCCTCCAGCACATCCTATTCAAGTTGCAGGGCATATTTAGGTCCCTGGAATGGGTAGCTCTAGTCCCATTTGATTTATGGATGTGCAGCAAATTCATTAGGTTTGGGTTGGAGATTCTTCAAATATAATGTTTATTTCTTTTTCTTAAATGAGATTTAAAAGTAATAATATATACAGAAAAGAAAAATGTTAAAACCATAAAAAGAACATATATAAACATTACATATAATAAACAAGAAGTTGGCAGTGTACACACGTTGCAATGTCCTTTTAACAGATACCACATTTATCTACAGTAAATTTCCATTGATATAGAGTTTTCTAAGATATGATTTTAGATGTACACTTATGGAAAAAGGAATGTATTGATATAACAATATCTATTTCCATTATTTACATCAAGATGTCACCATGAATATTTTCATCTATTGAATAAGAAAGAAAAGGGTAAGAGAAGGGTGGATGTACCCTTATTTTAGGCCTTCATTTTCATGTTACTGGTTAATAGTTTCGGAATTCAGATGCAAATAGAGCAAAAGGGTTCACTGGAGTATCTTATGTACAAATGTCAGCTTTTTAATCTCTAAGCAATGTATCTAAAAGAGAGCCCCAATACTTCTGGTAATAGGTGAATTTATTTTGGTTTTTAGTGATCAGTTTATGCGATGATCTATATTTATATTTAACAGCCATATTCTTAAAGTTTTTCCATGTAACATTAGATCTATCTAGCCAGTTTTTGGCAATGTAAAGTTTAATTAATGCACATTTTGTTATCAAAGTAAGATTTTTAGGCATTATATGAAGGATTGCAGTTTCCCATGAGAGTGTCGACTTTTCATAACCCATTTTGTCTAGTTTAACTTTTAATGAGCACCATAGTTTATAAATATGTTTTCAGCTCCAAAAGACGTGTAATATATCTGCCATTTCTGACTGGTAGAATGGGCAATGTGGTGAATATTTTGAGTTGAATTTATTTAGGAAGAAAGCTGTGCAATATGCATTATTGTTAATCATAAGTTGAGTATATATAAAATTTTTGAAGGGAATGAGCTTAGACGTATTTTTTCATTGCTTGGCTTTTTTGATCTGTGGTTCTTCTTCTTTCGGCTTTTTCCTGGTTAGGGATCGCCACAGCAGAACTCCGGTCCACTAATGATTGGCAGTAGATTTTTGTACGGTGCAGAGGTGCCAGTCCGGCGCCCAACCTTCAACGAAGGCATGCTCATTCACGCATGTCTTTCGAACGCCACTCAACCAAGGAGAAGACATGCAGACTCCACACAGAAGGCGCTCCAGCCGAGAATTGAATGGGAGAACCTCTTGCTGTGAGGCGACAATGCTACCGCTGTACCACCGCGGCTTCATTTTTTTGATCTGTGGTAACATTATTATTATTCTCATTCCAGTAATTGGAATATAGCAGAGAGGCTTGAAATTTAATTGCGGATATTAGTTTATAGACATTGGATATCATTTTGGTTTTATACGATAGAAATTTTAGGATTGTTTGAGTCATAGTAATGTCCTGCTCATTAATCTTTAATTTGGACATTTTTGCATTTATAAGTAATTTGATCCAAGTATAGTATATCATATTTGCTTGATACTCAAACTACTTCTAATATTAGCCATCTTGTATTTTTCTAACTGGTAGATTTCCCATACTGTAATATTTTTGATTTGAGGGTAACTGTTTAGGGCTAGCATAATATTATTTAATTTCAGATTTGGATTAAGATGTATGGGTTGTAGAAATTTGAGGGTATTTTTTAAATGCAGGGATGATATTAGTTTTTGAAATATGTTAATTTTACCTTTAATCATTGCATGAATTTTAATTTTTGTTATAGTTTCCTGTTTAATATAAGAAATTGCTTTTGGATTTATATTTTGAGAGTTTATATGATGATACACATCTTAACCCATTTAGGGAACCACTCTGTTATTTGGATCATAACTTGTTACTTGAATTATTCTGTTTGCACAAATAATATCATAATAAAGTTTAAAGTTGGGTAATCCAATTCCATGCCTTCATTTAGGTAAGATAAGTTTTATTATAACTGATTCTGGTAGATTTCGGATACCATATAAATTCTGAGAGCTCTGTTTTCATTTTGGAGTAAAACTTTTTTGGAATGCTTAGATTAATAGCATTCAATTGGCATAGAGTTTGTGGAAGAATATTCATTTTTATGATGGCAGCTCTAGATAAGAGGGAGAGTTTTATATTCTTCCACCTGGAAATATCTTGTTCAATAGTTGTCCACATTTTTTGTAAGTTTTCTTTCAACAATTCTTTATGAGTGTATTCAAATTTGATTCCTTGATATTTTAGCGAGTAGTTTACCTTAATTACAGTTTCTGGGAAATAAAATTCTTTATGACTGAGAGGGTTTATTGGGACAATAGAGTATTTAGTTGGGTTAATTTTGTAGTTTGTTACATTTGTGAATTCTTCAATGGATTTCAAAATTTTATATAAATCAGTATTAGGGAGTTCAAAGTAAATATTTAGATCTTCAGCAAAATCTGTAAATTTTAATTTAATATTCAGAATTATTGGTATATGGTGGAAAACATTTTGGGCTATAGAATGCATTAGAGGTTCTATGCATAGGTTGAAGAGATAGGGGGAGAGGGGGCATCCCTACCTAGTTCCGTTAATGATTATCGGTTTTGATTTTGTTTTATTTATATAAAGCGCTGTAGATGCATTATCATTTTTATAATATTGATAAATTCCTAGAGTATATTAAAGTGTTGGAGAATTTTAAAAAGAAAACCCAAGTTAACTTGTCAAAGGCTTTGCTTGCATCTAAAGATAAAGCATATCTTGGGTATCTTTCTTTTGCCAAAACTTGAATTATTGTATCTAAAGTAAGTGTATTGTCACAGACCTGTATATAATTCATAAAACCTAATCGCTCAGGAGATATTATAGATGGTAGCGCTTTCTGGATTTTATTTGCTAATATTGAAGTTAGTATTTTACTGTCTATATTAATAAGAGCAATAGGTCTGTAGTTATAAGGGTTGGTTTTATCTGAGTTAGACTTAGGGAAGAGAAAATTATTTTAATTGTTAATATACAGATCTGAAATACCACAAGTGATGATGTAGTTATAAACTCTTAGCAAGATGGTTGATATTTTCAAGCAATTTTTAATAGAATTCAGCTGTAAAGCCATCCAACCCAGGAGCTTTACTTAATTTTAATTTATTGATCACTAATTTAATTTCTTGTAATGTAAGGGATGCTTTGAGGAGATTGTTTTATCACTTAGAAGTGGGAATTTTAATTTTTTTTTTCGGAATTCCTCACATTGTTCTGGGTGTATTTGTTTTTCTGGGCCATATAGATCTTTATAGATTTCTTCAGAAGATTCAATAATATTAGAGTCTGTGTGCAATGTTTTACCTTTATAGTTTATTTCTATTATTCTAGGAGGGCATTTTTAACATTGATTAATCTTGCTGTTTTTGAAGGTGTTTGGGCCCATTCGCATATTTATAGAGTGGTTTTAATTCTGTAATGGAATATTGCTGTGATTGTAAAGAGTAAAGTTGTTTTTGCAGGTTTAGCATAGTGTTGTCTAGACTGCGGTGGTGGTGCTGCGGTAGCGTTGTCGCCTCACAGTAAGACATTGTCCTGTTCGATTCTCAGCTAGAGCGACTTCTGTGTGAAGACGTGTGAATGGGCGTACCTTCGTTGAAGGTTGTGCGTCAGAGCTGACAACTCGGCACGTAAAAATCTACTGCCAATCAGCGTACCGGAGTTCCGCTGTGGTGACCCCTAACTGGGAAAAGCCAAAAGACACAACAACAAGCATAGTGTTGTCTAATTCGGTGGTGTAATTGCTTTGTAGTTCTTTTTCCACTTCTTTTATTTGGTTTTCCAGTTTAAGGTTCTTGTCATTGCTTTGTTTTTTATAAAGCAATGCTTTTTGTATTAGGATGCCTCTAATTACTGCTTTTGTTGCAGCCCATTGAACATCGTAGGGTATGTCATTACTGGAGATATTATTTTCTGAGTAAGAATGTTAGTAATCTCTTGTATAACTTCCTTTTTTGGATTAAGTTTACATTAAGAGTCCATTTTGAATAATTGTGATTAATATGTTTTGGTTTAGAGCTGTTAATTTCAATTGAGATTTTTGAGTGGTCAGAAATAGATCTAGGATCTACTTTATACATAATTCCATGAGTTGATAGATATTCATACATCAAGAAAAAGTCAGCTCTTGACCACGACTTATAATATGCAGAGAAGTATGTATATTTATTTATTAATTTATTATCCTGATTTGGAACATAGGGGTCTATTAAGTTAAAGTTATTCATTAACTCTTCTAAAGCTAAAGTAATTTGAGATAGTTGCCTATTACTTCTGTGCGACCTTGTCTTTGGTTGGGTTAATTAACGCATTCCACTCTCCTCCCAGTTTAAAATAGCAATCACGGAATTGCATTAGTAGATTATAGACTTCATATTTGAAATTCTGCTGGTTCATGCATGGGCCATAGACATTTAAAAAAAGTATGAGTTTAGTATATGGGGGAGAAGAACTGGTGAAATAACACTATCTTCCATTTACATCTGAATTGTAGTTCATAATTTTACCTTGAAAGGATTTTTTGATTATAATTGCTGTTCCTTTCAAAACTGCATTATCCCAACTGCTACAATTTGTTTTACCCAATTGCAGCAGCTGTATTATTCCCAGCTGCTACAAATTGTAACAGCTGGGACTAATACAGCTGCTACAATTGGATAAAACAAATTATAGCAGCTGTATTATTCTCACCTGCTACAATTTTATTTTATCCAATTTTTACTTCTGTCTTTATCCCACTGTTCATTATTCATATGGATTTCCTGCAGAAAAGTAACATTGGCTTTAGCTTGAAATATTAAGTGCATAAGTAAGTTTTTCTTTTTTTTATCTTGAAGGCCATTAATATTCCACAAATCAATTAACACTTCCCTTTACTAGTTGTTCCTGTATGTTCATTGGGTCTATATTAGAACATTGAAGTTTCAAAACTTCCAATGTTCTAATATCGACCCCTATTCAGCAAAAGCTGAAAACATCGAACATACAGAACACCAAATTTTTTCGTAGGGAAAAAATCTGCTGTTCCAAAACACATACACACAACACAAGCACACCAAACAAACAGCAATCCACACACATACACCTAAAATCTTACACCTAACCCTAGACTAAACTATACACACACCACTAACTATCCACTTACCTTAACCCAAACCCTAACCCTAAGGTCCGTCAGTATCGCACACTCACCTCACCCACACCCTAACCCTAACTCTCCTACCCGCCCTAACCCTCACGTCCATACAATCGCACACTTGCCTGATTCATGCCCTAGCCCTAACTCACCTAACCCGCCCTAACCCTCATGTCCACACAATCGCACACATACCTAACCCGCGCCCTAACTCATCTAATCTGCCCTAACCCTCATGTCCACACAATCACACACATAAATAACCCGCACCCTAATCCTAACTAACCTAACCTGCACTCAATCGCACACTTACCTGAACCCGACCCGTAACTTTCCACCACAGCGCTGAAAATACCGAAGCAACAGAAATGGACAACCAAATTCTTTCCCTAGGAAAAAAATTGGTTTTCTGTTGCTTCGATATTTTCAGCTTTCGCTGAATAGGGGTCAATATTAGAACATTTGAAGTTATGAAACTTTGATGTTCTAATATAGACCCTGTTAATTTTACACTTTGGTAAGTTTTTATTTTTATCTTGAGAAATTAGAGTGATATTAAGTATGAATTTATTTATCATGGTGACATCTAACTCCCCCAGAACTACCCCAGTGCCTATCCACCTATACCCCTGGTCTGAAAGACTAAAATAGGAGATGGTCTTAAGTGATTTATGCAAGTTACTATTCGGAGAACCTTTAAAATACAATGAAAAACTATAACACATCATCATTTTGTTATCCCATGTAGCAAGTCTTTAAACAACACACATTCACTATTAAGACACTCCTATAGATGAAAATTAAAACTGAATTCCATCTAACCATTTGATTGTTCTTCTTTTGCATTTTCCTTTCTCATTATTAATATTCCATGTTCGAATAAATGTTACCAAGTTAGAAGTAAAAGCAAACTTTCTATAAATCATTTCAAAAGAGCTTGGATGAGTTATTAATCAACTTATGACATTTTGTATTAATATTTTCTAAGGAGAAAGAGAATTTAACAAACATCACTTAAATAATAACAGCCTTGCTTTCTTAATAGAAAGTAACAGATTATCATTTATAATTCAAGACATATTATGAATTACCTAATCATTTCCTTATTAATCTGAGTTTAATTCAAGAAATTTTAGGTTAAGGATACATAAAGCATAGCAATTATAACATTATATACTAAGCGAGTAATGAGTAGGATTCTGTTAGTAATTACATTTGTAGAGGGGGATTGCCCTCATATCAAGTAAATTGAAAGATATACATTAATGGGTTAAGCTAATAAAGCAAATACAAATTGTTAGTTAAGATGTGTAATTTAGGACTAGTTATTACAGAACTGCAAATAAAATATTTGTTAGATCCATAGATTAATTGATATCTCTAAATAAATATCTTAACATTTAGGAGTCAGTAGGTTTATGGTGCTTATTAGAATGTAAGATGTTATTAATAAGAGGATTTGCAGATACCTACGCAGTAAAGTACAAACCAAGCTCAATGTTAATAATTTATATAAATTAATATTAGTTTTCTGTTTGAAGAAGGGAAGAAGAAACAACTTATCTATTTACAAGTTTTGCACTACCCATACAACAGTAGAGATCATTTCCGACAGCATAATAAGCACACATGGTATTTAAGATTTTGTGCTCTTAAGTTGGAGTGTCTAAAGCCATACTTTATATGTATGTAGTTTGTTTGGAAAAGATCAGTAGAAGGCAAAAAGAATTTAAACACTAAATAATAAGGGTCCTAAGGACTCCACTTAATACAGTCTAAATTATAACATGACAGTGACGATAAAAAGAGAGGAATATTTTAAATGGGGATGCTGTGATTAACAGTTTCCATTGCATTCTCATTACCATAGTAAGGCCTGCAGATACTAACCTTTGCGAAGTTGCAGTAGGATACCTTTCTCAGGTTTTAGGATCTCTATATTAATATAAGAGCGGTGTCATACATGCTGATGGCAATAAGTACAGTGATCAGCTATCCCTTCGATACACACATTTATGGGAGGGAATTATGCCCTATAAACAGCAGTTTTGTTGTATTATTTCCACTCAATCAGGTGAGCCTATAAGTTTAAAAACATACAACATAACATATCTTAGATTTATGACCTCAGCCGTGCAACACTCACAAACCTGTATCTTAAAGGCAGGCATACTGATATAATAAGATCTGCATTTGAAAGCAAAATGTTTAATTCATCCCAAAGACACATGATGCCATCTTAAGCTGAACAAAAAATGATCAGCTTGGAAGATCACAGATAGATAAATATCTAAGATGTAACTTCTAAAATAAGGAAGCTGGCTGAGTGGGGTACAGGTACAACTTTGACTCTTACTAATTGTAAAGAACTTTTTCAAAGGGGCAGTGCCTGCAAATGATCACTCAATCAGTGTATGACCCCAGTATATAATTATAAACAAAAATAAAATTCTGTTTAGTAAAGCTTGGTCTTATACTACTGTGGGTTATACCCTGCTTTCACAAAGTTTGTCACTCACACTAATACAGTAATTTTGCCCTGTAAACAGCAGATTAGATGTATTTCTGCTCAGGCATGTGAGCCAGAAAGTTTAGAATATACAACACAAAAGAAACTCGTGCAGGTAAGCCAAAAAAATTTAAACCAGTCAGCTTGACAGACCAATGTTGTCTATTCGGAATGTAGAACAAAACAGTGGACTGCAGTGATTCTTACTTATTTCCAACAACTTGAATGTTTGTGTAGGATAGTCCTTTAACATCTTAGGATGATCATACTTAAATCCATTTTGCAGGAACCAGCAGGAAGTGGATAGTGTGTTCCATTTAACGTGTAGTATGAACAACTGAAAGCATGTAAGAGAGTACTACTGGTCCCGTTGGCTTATACACTTCCTGGGACTTCCGGGATCATTTAGAACATTATAATGGAGAGGAAATTTAGGTAATTCCTCATTTTATTTGCTGACTGAGATTAGTAGACAGAAATTTAGGAAAGCCTGGTTCAGCAAGGGATTTAAAAATGAGCGGAAAATCATGCATCAGTTTTCATTTATTTGATGTTTCATTTAAGGCTTTTATAAATGCAGATTTGGCCTCTTCCAGTGACCTCATTTGGTACTTGCCTTCCTTATATTGAAAAACCAACAAGGCAGGATATTTCATCTGAAATCTTACATTCTCATTAATTAACTATGAGCAGTAAGGAGATAATAGTTGTCTTTGTTGTTTAATTTGAAGTGGAAGGTCTTGAGTGATGGTTATTTTCTGGCCCCTCCAAAGAATGATTTTTTTTATTTAGCTGCTGAAATGATAGTTTGAGCATGAGAAGAGATTAAGATTCTAATATAGATTTGTCTGAGGATTTCAGAAGTTTGTGCTTTGTGAAGTGAATGATGAACTCTTTCAATAGTAATTCCTTGGATGAAGTCCTTGTTGAGCAAAACCTCCAGGATTTCCTTTATAAAAGTTGGTAACTGAGCTTGTTCAAACATTTCAGGAACACCTCTGACCAGAATATTATTTCTTCTACTTCTGGCCTCAAGATCTATTACCTTTTGTTGAATTTCTTCTACAGTAGTAGTATTAACATTTACGTTTTTTAAAGCTCATCAGTCCTTAACTCATTATTTAGTTCTTTAGCTTCATTTTGTTCTAATCTGGTTATAATTTCTTCCAAACTGTTACCAATAGATGTTAATTTTTTTGAAAAGCTTTGTATTTCTGATTGCAGAGGTTGAAGCACTGCTTTCAGTTCATCCAGGCTATAAGGTTGCTCCATTTTCGTTTTTTGGGATGTTTTTTATGCTTCTTGTTGCTGGATAAGTGTCCTTTGTCTTTTGGTACTGATTTCTTTTTTAGGAGAGGCTATTTGGGATAGTCTTCTTTAGATGTCTGAGTTTCAATCTTCTCCATTTCATTTGAATATTGTTTTTCTTTTAACTTTTATCCCCCAAGAAGCGCAGGCCTGGCAACACATGGTAGGGATCATTGAGGTAATGTAAATCCAGATTACTTTACTAACTGAGTGGTATTATTTAATAAGAGAAATGAGCTTTGCTGATCAAATATTATTTGAGTTTTAGCTGAGGTTTGTTATTATTTACTGATTTTATTGAGTGATGTTCTTTTTTTCGGTTAGATGCATAAACTGATGAGAGTAGCTGCAAGGAATGCGTATTCACTGATTGGCAACCATCTTGGAACCGTCTTGGGTTGGAGAATTTAAGGTGCCTCATCCACTCGTCTAGGTTCCTTTCGAACAGTGTCATAGAGGTGCTCTGCTTCACATGAATTGGCAGCTTATTCCAAAGATGCAGCAGTTGCTGGGAGACAAAGCTGTCCCACCAGCACATCCTATTCAAGTTACAGGCCACATTTAGGTCCCATTTGATTTATGGATGTGCAGCAAATTTGCTCTGTAAGCCAGGTGTAAGTCTCCCCTAAGAATTCTATACAATACAGAGTATAGTGACATGGACTTTAGTCGGTCTGTGTAAGGCACGTGCTGTAGTCTCTTGATCTTCTTGGTTAGAAACCTCTGAGGTCTCTCCAACTGCTGCAGATGTTTTGTACGGTACATGCTGAAAGGGGTGTTATACTCAATTATGGACCCAATTAGTGATACAGAGGGGTTATAACCTCCTTTGTTCTAGAGGTGACACCTTTGCTAATCAAGTGTGCTGCATAGAAAGCCTTCCTTACTAGAGTAGACACGTGGTGGCCAAAGTTAAGGTCTGTCTACTTGTGATCCCGGATCTCTTACCACTTTGTAGGTACATAAGGTATTGTTAATTTGATAGTGTGAAGGAACATTGTTTTAACCGAAGGGAATGATGATGCATTTCTTTGCATTCAGTCTGAGACCATTACTAAGATACCAGTTGTTGGTCTGCATAAGACCCTCCTGAAGTATACTGACATAATCTGGGGATTCAATAATTGCACCCAGTTTGCAGTCAACCAAAAAATTGGCCGGACACAGCCCCCATAGTTTTGGCTTGAACTTCTGAGAATTATATATCAAACAGTAGGAGGCCCAGCACTGACTCTTGTGGCACCCTGCTGGCGACCAGTCTGTTGGTTGATGTGGAGTCAACCACTTTGATAGTTTGTGAGCCAGTTGGCAACCCATCTTAGAACAAAGGGGTTTACATTCAGTTTACTTAGTTTATCAGTAATGCCTGAGTATGAGATTGTGTCAAAGGCCTTTACCAAGATGAGGTATACTGTGTGTACAGATTTGCCCTCGTCAATGGCCCTGGTTGCATTTTCAAAGAAATCCACCAGGTTTAATAGGCAAGATCTACCCTTAATAAAGCCGAATTGGGTCGGATCCAGGGTTTGGAGGTCGCCTATGTCTTTATTTATGAGGTCCATGATGATACGTTCCATGGCTTTACAGATGAGGCTGGTCAGACTTATGGGTCTCTAATTACCTGGGTCTGTTGCTAAGCCACTTTTGTGGAGGGGAATAACTGTTGCTGTTCTCCATTCCACAGAAACAAAGCCAGTAGTTTGGCTGTGATTGAATAGGGTACTTAATGATGATGCTAGTTCATGTTTTAGTTTATTTAGAAGACTGTCTGGGATACCATCTGGTCTAATAGAGGCTGTGTATTTTGCCATAGACAGGGCTTTAATGACCTGCTCTTCAGATATGTAGGGTGGGATGGGGGGTTTGGGGGCAAGGTTTGTGATAAATTTGGAGGGATAAGGAAGTGAAATTTTCACCAAATCTTTCCACTAGCAGGTTTGCTATCTCTGTGGGATCAGTGTGTGTGATACTGTTAGTCACTAGTTCAGCAAATGCTTGGGTCCTACCTTTTAAGCAATGTATATAGCTGTAAAAAGCCTTATGATTATCCTTGGCTGTGATTGCTAAGTTTTTCTCAAAGTTACCCTTACTGGATTTGACACGTTGTCTTATTTGCCTGTCGAGGCTGAGAAGGGTACTTTTCCATTATTGCGGCCTCGCCTTAGTTTTCTTAGACAGCAACTTTGTGCATTTGTTGATGCTGGATGTCCACCAGGACACCTTTTTTTTACTTGGGGCTCTGGCTTTGATTCTGTCTGGAACAGCCAAGGATATACACTTATACAAGTGATTGTACAGGGCTTTAGTGTAAGCTTTGATGTAGATGCCACTTCCACCTGAGGGTGGGGCTTGAAATACATTTATACCTTCCCCCTAGGAAGGCATAGTTTGCTTTGAAGGTTTTTAGTCTTTCACCCTTTGTGAGTTCGGGTGTTAGTAACAGTTTGAAGGTGACTGATTTGTGATCAGACTTAACTAATGAAGATCCGACAGTTGCAGTGGTGCATCTGTTTGTCATGTTAGTGAGGACCAAGTCTAGTATATTTGTTCTTCTTGTTGGGGATTGAACAGTTTTTTTTCCAGGGCATTTAAGTTAACAAAGTTAATGAACTTTTGTGCTAGTGAGTTAGAGCTAGAGTAGGTTTCTCAGTTGATTGTGGGATAATTGAAGTCCCCCATGACCAGTGTGTTTGGTCAAGTTGGCCTCATGTACATCATGATCCATGGAGGAGGAGGACCTATAGCTAGCTATGACTTGAATGGAGGTCTTACCCACAGCAATCTAAATTTGGAGTAACTCCATGGAGTTGTCCAGTCTAAGTAGTCAGGAAATGAATTTATCTCTAATATAGAAAGAAACACTGCCTCCTTTGGTTCTCACATGTTCGTTTTGCAGTCTGAAGTTTTGGAAGACATTGTAGCCTTGTAAGGCTGGGATATTCTCTGAAGCCTTGAACTAGGTTTCTGTGACTGTGTTATGCCTTAAGTGCATGGTAGAGAGACTGATGTTGTTTACGTGTCTTGGGTGCTGTGGGAACTATGTTAGTTGCAGCAGTCTTTTGTTTTGAAGGTCTCTGGTGTTTCAGTAAGATTTCTGTGAGAACCTCCTCATATGTTTATTTATGTCTTGGATGCGTACTGTGTGTATGAGTAGTAGTGGTACTATGTGCATGAGTAGTGGTGGGTGGGTTGACAACCTCTTCAGTGTTACTGTTTTGAGTGAGAGAGAGCAAGGATTCACGATTCTTGGTGTAGATACATCTCTTACACTCTGTACTAGAGTGAGTTATTTGTAGAGGGTTGTCAGTGTACATAAGGCAGTTGCTACACTACCTCAGGGACCTAAGTCAACAGGGCTGGCAGGAGAAACAAGGGTAGTCCAACTGTCCATAATGCTAGGATTGAATAACTGTTGTCACAAAGGGGGTGCTTTCAGGACTGATCTAGGAGGTGCTCTATAGATGGGTATTTCTGATGGGGTTTTTGGCTGTGGGTTCACAGCTCACTAGCAGTACTTCTTAGACTGGAGATGTACTAAAGATGACGACTACACTAATGCATACAGCTGTATCTAAGGGTAAAACTGTCAATATTATCTGTCTAGCTATGGCACACAATTGTGTGACAGTGTGCATTACTGCATGATGCGCAAACAAGCAGAAACTGGCTCAAATGTAGGGCTTAAATACCAGAAGCTAAAAACTTCAAAAACATTTAAAAAATCAAAAGCAGCAAGGAGGGTGCTTACTCCAAGCTTCAGACCAATCAACCTTCACCAGATATGTTCCAATCAGCACACTTCTCTCACAAGAGTGCAGAAGGGGGCCCCTTCCACAGAAAGATGGCTTGGAAAATGTTCAGAATACAACAGCCACTACAAACAGACCCAGATAAAGCAAGCCTATATCTGGACTATGCTACAGCTACTAGTTACAATCATTTAGGTGGGAAACACTAAAAAATGTTTTAAACTGCAGAAATACAGCAGTACGATTCTAAAAATGTTTTAAATAGCAGAAGAATAGCAAGGAGACAATACAGCATATTTTAAACAGCAAACAAATTTGTTATTTAAAACACTGCTTGGTGGGAAAACAGAACAAACAGAGCAGGAGTTTTAACTGGACTTTTGCTATTTTTTCCACATTTCTGGTGTGGTTATTAGTTGGATTCTTGTTCATTTGATTTTTACAAACAACAGATGCTTTGCAGACAGTGAAAAGTAGCAATAATTAATTTGCAAACGGTGAAAATAGCAAAACAGCTTTACAACAGTGAAACCAGCAAAAACACTGAAAACAGCAACAAAATACAATTTAACATACAGCAAGGCAGACAAATGCAGTACAAACAGTGCAGTTTAGGCTGCAGTATTAAATAAGCAGAACACAAAAATGTGCAGTAAATAGAATAATCCAGGAAAAAAACAGGCAACTTATGTTTTTTGGGAAACTCAGAGGCCTTTAGTCATCTGGTATCTCAACTCAGAGTTGTGGCTGGTAGCCCACCTCAGTTCAGCTCAGTTCAAACAAGCAGAAACCGGCTCAGACGTACGGCTTAAATACCAGAAGCTAAAAACTTAAAAAAAAAAACTTAAAAAAAAACTCAAAAGGATCAATAAGGGGTGCTTACACCAAGCCCTAGACCAAAACCCTTCACCAGACAGGTTCCAATCAGCACACTTCTCTCACAAGGGTGCAGAAGGGTCCCTTCCAATCAAAGATGGCTTGGAAAATGTGCTCAGAATACACAAGCCACTACAAACAGACCCAGACGCAGCAAAATTGTATCTGGATTATGCTACAGCTACTAGCTACACTAATTTAGATGGGAAACAACAAAAAATGTTTTAAACAGCAGCGAGACACTAAAATGTTTTAAACAGCAAGGAGACACTAAAGAATGCTTTAAACAACAAAAAATATGTTATTTAAAACACTGTTTGGTGGGAAAACAGAACAAACAAAACAGCTGCTTTGCAAACAGTGAAAAGTAGAAACAATTATTTTGCAGACAGTGAAAATAGCAAAAACAAAGTTCTGCAACAGTGAAAACAGCAACAAAATTTAACAGGTACAGAAAGGAAGACAAATGCAGTACAAACAGTGCAGTTTAATTTACAGTATTAAAATACAGTGCTGAATAAGTATAACACACAATAAAAAGTGTAGTGAATAGTATAAACAAGGAAAAAAAAACAGGCAACTTATGTTTTTTGGGAAGTTCAGAAGCCACTAGTTATCTGGTAGCCCACGTCAGTTCAGCTCAGCTCAAACAAAAACCCAGCAAGCCATGGAGATGTCTGTCATATATAACGGTTGGATCAAATAATATGAATCCATTTCAAGCTTGAAGTAATTCTCTTTCAGCAAACTGAAGATACAGAACCAGATGGTCTCAGTTTCTCCCATTCTCTTTCCATAGCATAAACTTGAAAGTTTTATTAAACAGCTCTACTAGGCCATCTGTTTGAGAGTGCTATACAGCTATTCTTGGTTTCTTACCTCTCTGAATGGGTTATGGGCTTGGTACATTCTGTTGTATAATCAATAACTTTAGCTCCTTTTTTCATTTTCTAGCAATACACTTTTTTCCCTAATGGGGCTATGCATTTCTCACAACATATCTGGTTCTACTTTTCCCCCATAACCTAAATACTCAGTATCTTACTGACTCTTGAGGGTCAATCTGTGCCTCACCATCTGTGATGTTAGGGAATCTGTTGTCTTTGCTCTCCTATATCTCAACAATATTATTAAGCACAGCAATACAATGTACTTCAGTTAGAACCTGGATGACCAGATTGATGACCTCAAACTTACCCCAGGAGTAACAGGCCTAGTCCTCTGTGAGAAATGGGGCAGCACCTGTAGGTGGGTGTTGGCAAGGCGTTGATGATCACAAGACTACACTCCTTGGAACTCAAGTAATGTCATAGTTCTTTAAAATGGGAAAGGTCCTGTCACAATATTGCATCAAGTGTTAAGTTGGTCATTAGAACTACTAGCTATGACACTTCCTAACAGAATCTGTATTTCTTCCTCTGTTATATGGTAATGCTCTTATTTTCATGTGTACACATTGCTTCATATTTTTTATACTTAATAGCTCTTTTATGCTTACAGATTTTGCTTGGACTAATGTAATCATGCTGTGAATCAAGCAATCTCTGCATTTTTCCCTCTACAACAATATTACAATTGACAAGTTTAGTAGCAGCATAGTGACAGAAAGCAGATTCTGTTGTGCTTGTAGTTAAGTTCATCTTCACATTTCACAGACATGCTTTTAGGCACAACATATTGGCTAGATACAGTATTGTTGCCATTAACTCTGCAGTACTCGGTTATAGTCCCTTTTCTAGAACACTGAAATCAAACTAACTCAGATGGTGACATTTTGTTTTATGTGTTTGTAGGCAAAGTAACACACTTAGGAAAAGGCTTATTATTAACCCTTGATGCATCTAAGTCTAACTTATGGTTTGCAAGCTCAGTTAACAATCTACATTCTGCTATAATGAACTATACAGAACATTCTTTAATACCCCATTTTGTAAATTACTATGGAGTGCTCTTTTAAACTTTTCTACTGCCAAGATTTCTAAAAATGTATGTGCATTGTTTACTTGTGGTTCTAGCCATTGTATTAAAAACAAATTTGTGACCTTGCCAGACTGTTAGAACTGAATATTCAGTTGTGAAACTTAGGGGACTATGCTTGAGGAGAACCTCCAGCCCTTGCCAAAATTTCTTACGTAAGCCTCTTGTAGTCCTAACGTTAGTCCTTTCTAAGTCGACATACACCTTCAGTGAATCCCACTTAGGTGAGATGCTAGAATTCTGGCTCACTCACCTTGGGACCACTTCACTTGAATTGCATCTTTCTCAAAGACCACCAGACAGGCAGGCATCCACATTGTCTTCCCTGTTTAGTTCCTTAAGACAGCTACTGGCACTTGAGTTTCTCACTGAGGTGGACTGCTGATTTCACAATGGTACAAACTTGTTGTTGTAGGCCAAGTTGATACTGGTCAGTTGCCGCATATCTTTCCTGGAGGGCTACGGTCAAGATCACTAAAGCCTTGTTGGCATTTACTAAGACATCTATGATTTTTTCCATTCTGTAAAGTTGAATGCATTCAGAATGGGCATATGAGTCCACCAAAAGTGTGTTTAGTTTCCCCCCTCCCAGGTTTGTGATTTTCATGGACAGGATATGAAAGCACAGACAAGATCTGGAGACCATCCAGTTTGAGGTTTTGAAGGTTACATCTTTGTTGTATGCAGATGATGTCATCTTCTTAACCTCTAAATGACTGGTCTGCAGTGTGAACTGTAGTGATTTCTTGCCAAACATGAATGTGGTTGGGATGAAAAGGAGTACCTCCAAATTAGAGGACACAGTTCTCGCCAAGAAAGAGAGTGAACTGCTCTCTGCAGGTGTGGGGCAAATGTAGCTATCTCTTGTGGAGTAGTTTAAATATCCTAGAGTTTTGTTTACAGCTGAACACAGGCCTGGAAGACTGATTAAAGGAATGATGCATTAGCACTGCTGTACTTGCTGTACCAGAGTGTGGTGGTAAAGCAGGAACAGAGTCAGAGGAAAGAGGTCTCAATTTACCAGTCAATGCACCCTACCTTAACCTATGACCATGAACTTTGGAGAATGACTCAGAAGTTGAGACCGTAGATACAAGCAGCAAAAATTAGGCTTTTTCACAGGGTAGCTGAACTCACTTTCGATGAGTGAGTGAGGTGCTTGGTGATCTAAAAGGTTCCTGCTGAGATAAGTTAGCTGAAGTGATCTGGGCACCTTGTGAGGATGCCACTCAGTGCTTTAGCAAGTATCATTGGCACTGTTCACGAAGAAGGCCCCCCTGCATTGAGTGATTGTACCTCAGCTTGTCTGGGAACTTCTACGGAATCACACAGGATGAGCCGGAGATGTTACATGGGTTCAAACTATGCTGTTAATCAGCTAGATCATTTGTAGCCTGCCCTCAACGGTTAAGTTCAGGAGAAAAGTCTAGTCTTCTAAACTTTGTCTGTTACCACTGTGACTAACTAATACAGGTGGTTTAGAAAATGGAAAGATTGATTCATTTATGAATTTACAAAGTAATACATAATATATCATGACACTGCAGCACAGAAGTGTGAATTAGTAATAGCATTGAGAGCCATAATGTTTCAGCAAAGAACTAGATCTCAGGAGGTTT